>NC_064810.1:82779581-82791170 GCF_023721935.1 Panthera uncia
GGAATAATTAGGTATCTTTATACCTTTGCTTGCTTCATCAGGAACATCCATTATTGACTGAGGCGGCAGAAGTGGAGACCACACCTGAAGGAGGGGACATGCTTGCAGTGACGTTATCTGGTGTTTGGACAATTTTGCCATCTGTTCCTCATCATTTGCAACAATTCTTGTGTGTGTGTGTGTGTGTGTGTGTGTGTGTGTGTGTGCGCGCGCGCGCATGTGTGTTTTAAAGGGGAATGAGAAGTCAAGGACCACGTTATTTCTTCAGAATCTTGGATTTTTATTTTCTTTTACCCAGTCAAATGAACTTAGACTTGAGACTGAAGGACATCTTAGACTGCCTCTGTACAAAGTCTTTGAGTGAATTCAATTTTTCAGAAAGGCAAAATGCAGCTTGGGGTCTAATTCAGGCCTAAAGTTAATTGGTTCAATTTATCTCTCTGCCTCGCACCAACATGCATACAGTTATTTTGGTAAACTTAGCCTTATAGTAATGCACAGTGAAACTAATACCATGATATCTCATCAGTAAATCTCTAAGGTGGAGATAAGGAACTTTAATGATCCACTAAACATGTTAGGTACCAGATGAATCCAGGAATGTGATACCTAACTGCTCTCAGTCACCCAGGACAGAAACCTGGCGATCATCCTTGACTCCTTCCTCGCCTTTATTTTCCACAACCAAATAACTCCTAAGTCCTGTTGCTTTGGCCTCCTACACATACACTGAAGTGATTCTCTCCATCTCTATGCCAACTATTACTATCATCATCTGGGTCTTAACCTCTAATCTCCTAGTCTCAATGCCCTTGCTATTAATCTTCCAAACTAAATTAAAAATTAAACCTCTAAAGTGCAAAACTGTTTCTGTCACTGACTATTTAAAGCCACCAAGTAGATTGTCATTACTATCAGAGACTATTCCTGGCACATAATAGGTACTCAATCCATACTCATTAAATGAAAGAAAGAACAAATTCTTTAAGTCAGGATCGTTAGCACGACCAATAAAACCACCACTTCTATGCTATGCATTCCACCCATGGTATGCAAGGGGGTGTTTAGGTAGTTCACCAAAAAATGTATCTACTTCAGTGGTTATATATTTATTTTTCATAAGTTAGGTATCGCTAATTTTTCATATGTAGATATGACATAAAATGTATATTGACATAAATATCTTAGGTTGTAATAACGAGCTCATTTAAAGAAGGAATGTTAGCTAAAGGGCAGTGTAAGTGAAACAAGGCTAAGGCCAACATTAAGAAGCCAGCACAATATTCATCACTGAGTTGTAATAACTTGCCTACGTATTTGGTTCTCCTATTGGACCATGAGTTCCTCCGGAGCCTTGATAGCCCTGTCATGATGCTGGCCACCAGGGAAAAATAAACTAATTTTTGAGTGAATAAAGTTAGGCAAATTCAATTTGGTTAGTGTTAGGTCAAGGGCCCGGGTTAAGGAATAGTAATTGTTTGGATGATGTTTAGACAAAAATGACAATGTCAATAAATAGAACATCTTCAAAAGATAAAAAAGATAGCATCTTTAATATTCAACCTTTGCAATGTTTCAGTGACTATTAGACGTGAGTTTCGACAACTGGTCCAAAAAAATTTTTGAGGCAGTGTCTACATAATACCAAAAGGTTTTAGTATAAAGTGAAAAACTCAGTCAATTATTTGGATAGTTAGCTTTCACAGAACCAAACATTCAAATCACGGAAACCATTCAGAAGATTGAATCTTTAGCTTACTTGCCTCTTCTGCTCATAACTTCTAATCATAACTTTCCTCTTCTATTCTCCAAAACGGTGCTCTCCAAAGTAATCACTCTAAATTCTACTGATCAGATTAAAAATGAAAGGTAAGCACAAGGATGGAGACAAGATGCTTTTTAATGTGCTTTTATTAATGGCTGTATGGCTTTGGGTTTCATTTGCTTTCACTTATATATATTTTTTCCTTTTAAAGTTCATTTAGACTTGTAGAGTACAAGAATTTAGGGGATCTCAGTGATGGTCTGACCTCATTCAAGCAATAAAGGCACAAGCTGAGAGAGGTTAGCACGCTCTGGTCTGAAGGTCAAATTGAGCCAGATCTCCTAGCACGCAGGCTTGTGTGCTTCCCTCTAGGGAATGCCGCCATTCTTTCCTTTAGCATTCCTTCCTCCCATCCCTGTAATTCCTCTGCTGCATTGACCTCCTCCCTTAAGTGGATAGTCTTTAATTTTTTTTTTTTTTGCTTTATTAAATGAGTGGAGCCAAGGCAGTTATGTATAGAGCTTGAGCACTTTTCTTTTCATTAATGGTCCATTTCTGTAAGCAGGTTACTTTCTAGAATTTGTTGAGGAGGTCACCACGTTGTCTGATGACAGGCACTTTCCTTGTGCAGAATTTACCAAAACTTAGGTCTTTCTGACACCCTTACCCATAGGGATTGAACCAGTGAATCAGTGAAGTACGAGACAGACCTTTGCAGTTCCAGTGGGTCTTTCCAGGCACCTCCATCAATTTTGGAAGGTGCCAGGAAGAAGCCTAAAATAGTTCTTATTGCATAAAACATAAGAATCACTTTTTAAAGAGGCTCAGGTTCTTTGGAAATACAAGTCATTTTTGGATTTAGTAGGAAAACTGCCTTCAGAGATATTTCATGGTTTAGGTTAAGACGTTTGTTCCCATAAAAGAATTCTAGATGACATAGTTTACATTCAGTGTCACTGAAGTGAGTGCAGGGTCCCAAAGGTGTTTTTGAGAAGTAGACAACAGTTTATGTATTAGAACTCTTCTTGACTGGGTAACTTGGACCATGATGTAGAATTGGATGTTTTACTGGGGCCTGGTAAGCAGCTGCCCACAGCTTTCTGGGTTTACTCTGCTTTTCCATCTGCTTTACCTGTCTCTATTTCTGAATAATTTATTTTGCCATCTGCATAAACAGAACACCTGGCTGAAGGCTAACCCTTACTCCTAAATAATTTAAAGGAAATTACCTCCTTAGTGTTTATTGGAATAATGTAATGACTTTCAAGAACAAAACCCTTAAATAAATAACTCTTGGGGACATTTCTAGTGTTTTAACAATTACCCTAACAGTTTAAAAGTTAATATCAATCTGGTTTTTAATTAAAATTGCCTTCTCAGGATCCACATAAGAGTGAAACCATATGGTATCTGTCTTTCTCTGTATGGCTTATTTCACTTAGCATCACACTCTCCAGTTCCATCCATGTTGCTACAAAAGGCCATATTTCATTTTTTCTCATTGCCACGTAGTATTCCATTGTGTATATAAACCACAATTTCTTTATCCATTCATCAGTTGATGGACATTTAGGCTCTTTCCATAATTTGGCTATTGTTGAGAGTGCCGCTATAAACATTGGGGTACAGGTGCCCCTATGCATCAGTACTCCTGTATCCCTTGGATAAATTCCTAGCAGTGCTATTGCTGGGTCATAGGGTAGGTCTATTTTTAATTTTCTGAGGAACCTCCACACTGCTTTCCAGAGCGGCTGCACCAATTTGCATTCCCACCAACAGTGCAAGAGGGTTCCTGTTTCTCCACATCCTCTCCAGCATCTATAGTCTCCTGATTTCTTCATTTTGGCCACTCTGACTGGCGTGAGGTGATATCTGAGTGTGGTTTTGATTTGTATTTCCCTGATAAGGAGCGACGTTGAGCATCTTTTCATGTGCCTGTTGGCCATCCGGATGTCTTCTTTAGAGAAGTGTCTATTCATGTTTTCTGCCCATTTCTTCACTGGGTTATTTGTTTTTCGGGTGTGGAGTTTGATGAGCTCTTTATAGATTTTGGATACTAGCCCTTTGCGATTGTGACTTTTTTGGAAGTTGCTCAAGTTTTTTGACAAGTTACTCAACTTTTGACTGCCTGGGAGAAATAGCAGTAACTTCCTGTGCCTTTTCCTAGCAGTTTACTTTGGTAAAAGTAGCAAATTTCTGTTAGCAAATATGCATGGCATTATATGAGTAACGTTTTATCCTGGATGATTTCTTTCTGCTTTGCAGAAGTTCTCTTGGTGATGCAGTGGTTTTCAATGGTTTTGTTTTGTTTCATTGTGAAAGGAAACTCAGTTGCGGTATAGATTTGTGAGTTGAAGGCAAGCAACTTGTTCAATTGAACTCCTACAGTCAGATGTATTAATAAATAATCTTATGAACTCTCAGTCATTTACATTTCAGTGATGACAAGAATAAAAGTATCTCATATCAGATCTATACTTAGCTGTTTACTGGCTGTGTGATCTTGGGTGATTTATCTCAACTTTCTGGGCCTTGGTTTCCTCACCCATAAGATGGAAATAATAATACTTATCTTATAGGTTCTAGTATAAAGTGCAGCATGTATAGCATTTAGGCATTGAATAAGTGATACCTTTATTTAGTATTTATTCAAATTGAATAAAAATTTAAGAATGAGTTATTCTGGATATCTTAGATAAATAGAATTTAAACAGTTTTTAAAAATTAATAATTTTGAAAAAATATGAAATGTTTATACCATTCCTTTTTTTAATTCAAAATATACTGAACATAATTTTAATTGAAAAATATGGTCATCAATGCATACAACAACTATGCTGTATGCTGTTTATTACCTGTATGGACAGCTCAGCAATGTCCATAGTTTAGTTAAGGTATAGATTCTTGGTTTTTCCTACTTTTATTGGTCCTGGATATTTCCCTTCTTGAGATCTTAGATCTGCATTTTAAAATTTTATGTTTTCTTTGTGGCTAACAGCTGTCATTTCTTGCTATAGTTTATAGGTTTCCTGGAACAATTTCTCTCTCTCTCTCTCATTTTAATTTTAGCTTGTAATCTGTTGCAGGTTTAGAGCACAGAGTTCTAAAGGTTGGGTTTTATATATATATATATATATATATATATATATATGTATATATATATGTTTATATATATGTTTATATATGTTTTAATGAAAGAATTTCGAGACATTTTGTTATTCAATTTGTAATAGAGAGCTGGTTGCTAAATACTCAAATTGTATTGGCTTACAAATCTACTATTCCACAGAAGCAATAAATTGTTTATTATATGAAATTTAGTTATTATATCAACTAGGAAAGAGATACAGTAAATGCTTATTTATCCAAAATTTGAACAGTTTTATCATTCAAACAACTAGAATAAGGTGAACAAAATCACCAGAAAGCAAGTTTAAGTTATACTTGAAACAGTTTTTTATTATATCTAAATTTATGGTATTCAAATTATTTGAAAATATTCATTTTCATTATGGAATTTCTACTATGAGTCAGGCAATGTGTGGTGTGATGGAAATACCAAAGGAGTAAAAGATGTTTTGTATCTATAAAGATGTCAGCCTGATGAAGGCTGGGGGAAGGGAGAGAGGGTAGAGAAATAAATAAGTAAGTAGGTAAATAAATAAATAAATAAATAGAATAAAGTGTTGTGTGAATTATGATAGAAGTATGTTCAGAATATAACTGGAGGCACAAAGGCAATATGCTCCATTCTATATTACAGGATCCAAGGAATGCAGAGCACAGCTGTGGGGATAGGCTTCCCGAGGAAATCAGATGTGCCTTAAACAGTGAGTTATTGTTCTTGAGTCAGATTGGTCTACAAATGGCATTTAGAGCTTGATGTGGTAAACTTGAAGGCTAAAGTGGTAGCTTGAGCCATTGCTCAGTTAGCAAAGGGAACCACAAACAATTGTGATGGCTGGAAGGCAGGCTGTGTGTGTTGGGGATGGAGAAGTAGAGAGATGGGACCATGAAGGTGGATTTGCATTTTCCAGATGTCTCTGATGCAGTGTGTGGATGAGATGAAGGAAAGTAAGAGGGAAAACCAAATGACAGATACTGGGGCTATGGCACTGGTCCAAGAAAGAAATCATGATCTTGAACTTGGGCTCTAATCAATAGCAAGATTCATCTGGTTAGTATTGGAGGCTTATCATATATAGGGACACCTGGGTGGCTCAGTTGGTTAAGCCTCCAACTCTTGATTTTGGCTTAGGTCAAGACCTCATGGTTCATGGGTTCAACTCCCATGTTGGGCTCTGTGCTGACAGTGCGGAACCTGCTTGGGATTCTCTCTCTCCTTCTCTCTGTGCCCCTCCCCTGCTTGTGCACATGCTCTTTGTTTGCTCACGCTCTCTCTCTCTCCCCCCTTGCTCTCAAATAAATAAACATTACTTTTTAAAGAAACTTATCATATAGTGCTAAAAAGAAGCGTGACATAAATAAGGAAAGAGGGAGTGGAGAGATCATAGAGAAGAACTGCAGGTGAGTTTTCGTTCAAATAGTTAAGTTCCAAGTCCTTGGCAGAAGGTTGCACTGACAGGTATGTTTTGCCACTCCTTCCTGCTGCCTCTGTGTTTACTTCTAACTCAGTAACTGACAACTCTCAGATGATTTTTCTTCTCAATTCTCCCTACCCACACTTCTCTTTTCTCAGTCAAGGTAAATCAATCCTTTCTTTGTGTTTCTGTAATACCCTACCAAAATGTCCCACATAGCAACAGAATTCATTTGCACCACAATCTGACTAGATAATCAGACTTATAATGCTGACAACATAATTTTATTTATCTTGTATCCCAGTGCTGAAGTTCAGGCCTGATTATATGTTTGTGTGTGGTTATGTATATTATATATTGTGTTTGTATCATAGATTATTGATTATATAAATATATATTTATATGTACCTATCAGATATATTAATTTATATATAAGTGTCAATAAATATTAAATATATGTATGACTAGGTCTATTGGTCTGTTTGGCCTACATATTTCCAATCCTGTACTTCAGCACCTACTGTGAGTTAGTAGACTATTTAGGTGCATTGGAGGCTGTTTCAGTTACCTGTTGTTGTTGAGTATCAAACCATCAAAATTTCAGTACTTATCACAACAACGCTTTGTTTTTTCTCCGTCCTATGAGTTGACTGGACTGATCTGCTGGTTTCAACTGATCTCATTCTTGTGGCTGCACTCAGCTTAGAGCTCAGTTGGGATTGATGGTCTAAGAGGGTCTCACTTGCACATCTGGAGTGTCATTTGAGATAGCAGGAATGACTGTGATAGCTGGGTTCTTTCTCCAAATGATCTTTCATTTGGGGTATCTTCCCAGCATGGTGGCCACAGGGCTCCAAGACAATAAGAACAAGACTTGCAAGGTCTTTTGAGAGGCACAGAGATATTTCCATTGCATTTTGTTGCTCAAAGCCAGGCACTTGGTGAACCCACATGCAAAGAAAGGGAAAAAGACTCCACCTCTTGATGGTGGGGTGAAATCACACTGCAACTAGGTCTGCAGATGGATCATCTTGGCAAACATAAAAAGGGGGAATTTACAAGGATCGGTTCTACTTATCATCACCCTTTATTGAATAATATTGGAAGTCAGACCAGAAAAGCTTTTGTTAATGTTCACTATTAATCTCTTGGAAAGAGTTACTCCTTGAAACACCATAATTGCTTAGTGTGTATTAACTAATGAAAAATTAAGAAAAGGTGATCTCATGCTGAAGTCAGGCACAGAGTTGACAGTAGTAATAATGAAAAGGAGAGAGAAAAATTTTAAATGAGTCAAAGGAGGAAATGAAAATGTGAAAAGGCAAGGGTACATCTTGAAAACAATCAAGGATGTTCTGGCAAAGCTGTATAAAAGAGTCCATACAGAAGACAGGGTAATACTGACATTGCACCCCTATCATGATGAAAGGTGTGAATCTGTATCATCTATATCTATGTATATGCAGATATGTAGTATAGATTAGGTAGATGGACGTGTGTGAAAAAAGCACTCTGACCCAGGAATGATTTTAAAAGATATTCATACTGAAAGTTGCCAGATAGGTAACATCAGAAAGGAGAAAAAATGTAAAACACTCATAAAAGGATAAAAATGGAAAAGGTTCAGAATCCAAGTGAAGTTACAGGGAAGAACTAGTCAAGGCAGAAAGTAGATTTTGTAATTGAATCCTATCACAGGCAATCTGAAGTGTTAAAAAGGAAAAAGGGGAAAGAATTGACACATCTGAGTATAATTGGTATAAATGCTAGAGTAAAAAGGTGGGTCTTTTCCACCGGTCTTGTTATTTTAAGTATTAAAAATTTCCTCTGAAGAAAATTGAATTATTGAACAGGTGCCCGGCACACACTGTCACACGTCTCACTGGCTTATTGAGTTATAACACAAAAACCATCACATGGAGTTTGCACTTTCTGCATATCTGTGTATTTTGTGCACATTCCTGCTGAATGCTTGTGAATAGTTCTAATCAGAACTGTTATTAATCAATAACAACCTTTTTAGTTTTGGAGGGAAAGGAAGCTGCTTTTCTTGGGGGAAGAGACAAATCTTTCCCCTCAGTCCTTTATCAAGTCTCTGGCTCTGAGTGTCATTGAGGATCCTTAACTGAGGATGCCCTCGGTAATGGCAGACTTCCCCTCCGGTGATGGGTTCTCCCACACCTATTCCCAGGTGAGGCAGGGAAGTGTGTCTGAGAATGTAAGATGGCTTGAAGAAGACAGGAGAAGCACTCCTCTTAATTTTCTTGTCTCAGCTGTCTTTACTACAGCCAGTGCCACACTTCACATCTCAGGATAACATGGGAAGAAGAGAGGAGGGGGGAGAAAGGCAGGCAAATCACCTTTCCTCACTTTCATAAATCTGTGGAGGGGTGCTATCCCCTCTCCGTGGGGTGATAGCAGCCTATTTTTCCCTTTTGCGACAGGGAAGGAGATTGGCTAAATGTCAGGCCATCCTGAAGTTACATTTTAACTGAGTTAGAAGTTGGATCCCGAACTGCTCGTGGGTCTGGTGGTCACTAAGCGATTTGTTAAGTCCTCGAGTCCATGTCAATTCAATGGCATTTATCATTTCCTACCATGTACAGTCTTAATCCCCCTATTAGGTATAAGAACTGTCACAGATTATCTTTATTCCCTACACTGTCCAAAGCAATGCATTGCACACAATAAATGTTCAGTAAATATTTATTAAATGAGTACATGAATGAAAGACAAAAGCTGGTCTAATTATGAGTGGCAGGATAATTTTCTGAAGGCTAGAGATCTATCTGATATTCACCTTTTCAAACAAATCATCATTAAAATGATTTTTTAAATATCTTTGTTGGTTCAGTGATTCCCTTGATGTTCCATATCATAAATACAGCAACCATTGACAAGACATAATATTATCTCATAGGGCCAATATTTAGATTAATCTTAAAGAGGATATGCCAATTCTTTCTCCAAATCCTCTCATTCTAAAAGGAGAACGGCTTCCTATGAAGTGATGGAGACTTGTAATCTTGTACACTTACTATATTAACTATATGGCTCATTTAATTTTCTTCTAGGATATTAATCATTCACATTCACCTTTGCTTTTGTACTTAAAAGCCAGGGGTCAGGAATTTCAAAGGAAATACTTTGTTACAATTCCAGAATAGTGAGAAAACACAATGGCAGAGACTAAAATCTATCACAGTATTTTGGCTTCTTGCCTTCCTTTAATTTGACAATGGGGGGAAAATCAAGGTGAGACTTGATTCCCTTTCGGAGTCCCTTTCCTGTGTGCTCTGTGTCTAGCCAGGAGAGAGACTGACAGAATGGTAACACTTGATGCCAGGCTCCCTTGCCCACTCAAAGACCCTCCCTCAGGTATCAGTTGCTTGGCTGAGCTTTGAGGTCAACTAGACACCTCCCTTGAGGCTTACCTGGCCTAAGGGATAGAGCAACCAGAAAACCCTCTCATGGAGGGCAGCTGTTATCTGAGCTAGGATCAAAGTCCCCCTCTGTACTCCAGAAAAACATCTTCCAAACTGGGTCTCTTTCTCCATGATTCAAATGAATGTCGAATGAGTCCCCAGGGACACCAGTTGCTTTGCTCAGGAACAAGCTGTCAGAAATAGTGGGCGATGAAAGTTCACCTCCTTTTAAGGTCCCTTTTATTTGCGAATTTTTATTTATTGCCTCAGAGGCCCATCAGAAGTTAATCGAGAAATTAGGCAACAGGGAAATGCGGTGATTAACTTTTTTTGACACTTTTCATTTGTGCTTCGGGTTTTGTTTTTCCCGAAGTGTGACATTGCTTCATTCTGGTAGTATTCACAGTACCTGTTAACGGCACTATGAGTATAAAAAGCCATTGCTCAAACATTTGGTTTTATACATGGAAGCATTACAAATAATATATAGCTTTTTTAGTTATTGGGACAGATTTGGGTTTCAAAGTGATAGTTTCTTTTGCCTCATGCCAAATCTTTTAGAGCAGTCAATAATGGCAACTTTAAACTAGGTGACATGCATGTTCTCATAGAAGTATGGTAGCCCAGAAAGTTCTGACCATAATTTTCCAACACATAGATCAATATGAACCATTTATTTAGTGATTCGAGATTCACAGAGATTCAGATATATCCAAAGTGGTGTTTCAGTTTACTGCTAAGCAGATAACCTGCACTGGAATGTTCATTTCAAGATCTAGAACAATGTCTCATCGTATCTTTCCAGCAAGTACCACAGGACCTAGAACACAGTAGAAGTAACATAAATATCTCTTGAAGTGAACCAGACTGAGTGTAGCATCAATGATCTCCTTGGAATTACAGCGCTGATTAACTGACCTAGAGGTAGAAACGTCAGAAGGACAGGATATAGACCTGGGCCAAGCAGAGAGATATTACAGCATTTGGAAGTACACTTTTTAGATGATGTATTTTGAATATTTCTATTCTTTTCAGCATGAATATGTTTTGCTGACATCGTAGTTATAGCCAGTTTTATGCAATGCATTTCAGGTTGCCCAGTTTAAATTGATGTTTTTGGTAGCACTACCAGTGGGTAGGTGGGTGGGTCAGATATTTTAGTCATGGCACACACTATTGTACAGCCATCTGTTATATTGAATGGATTATTTTGTTTATCAAGTTTCTTTGAATAGCAATTTCAGTTTTGTATCTTATTTCCTTCTTTGATGAGAGTATTGCCAGCAGATGCAAGCTACATATTGGCTTGAGTTTCTTGCAATTCCCTGGCTAGCTTTTTTTTTTTTTAAGTTTTTTTTCCCCTTTTCCTTAGCACTTTTCTCCCCGACAAATGTTCCATTCTAAAGAAATTCAGCATTTTTGAACACAATTTCCTAAAATTAACAGCCTTGCTAATTCTTCTTTTAAGATACATTTCTTATTTTTCCAAGGTCATTACCAATAATACCACAATTTTCTCCCCATCCCCACCTCCCCTTCTCAGTCTTTTTTTCTTGATGGGTTCATTTTCCCTTAGAAATAACTAGTTCTTAAATAACAAATGCTTTGAGAGAAGAGGTTGTGGTTTTTGTCCAGGGTGCTGCCGAACAATTGTTCTATTTACTTAAATCACGGAACTCCAGCTGTATTGCAGCTTGTGTTGGTAGGTCTGGACACAAAGAGTAAGTATTAACCACTTACTCTAAATCTGAAAATCAGATAAATCCAAACAAGTATCATGATAATCCTGAGGAAGGCATTATAGGGGAACCAAGTGCCTGTCGTCAAGACTACACACGTGATGATGATGATGATGATG
>NC_064810.1:82791180-82952707 GCF_023721935.1 Panthera uncia
ACATATTTGCCTGTGAAATTCCAATCACCGTAATTCCCCTGACTCTAAGTTGCTCAGTGTAGTGGAGGGTCAGAATTGAAAACCGGTTAATTCAATACAAAGAGAATAGAGAATGGGGTGCCTGAGTGGCTCAGTTGGTTAAGTGTCCGACTCTGAGATTTCGGCTCCGGTCATGATCTCAGGGTCGTGAGATCCAGCTGGAGTTGGGCTCTGCACTGAGAGTGAGCATAGAGACTGCTTAAGATTCTCTCTCCCTCTGCCCCTCCCCTGCTCACTCTCATGCTTTCTTTCAAAAAAAAAAAAAAAAAAAAAAAAAAGGAAGGAAGGGAGAAAGAAAGAAAGAAAGAAAAAGAAAGAAAGAAAGAACAGAGAAGAAGAATACATGGGGATGGATACTGGTTGAGGAAAGATCCCTTGAGTTTGGGGCCTGGCCAAATGAAGATTGAGTAGAAGCTAAGGCAGGTGATTCCAGGAGAGGAGGAAAGGCATGAGTTGAGGCAGAAAGTCAGGAAACCACAGTGTGGATGTGAGAAGAGTCCCCTCACATGGTTACAAGAACGCAAAGGGGGACAGTGGCAGGAGATGAGCATAGAGAGGTAGGCAGGGATTTAGTGGAAGGCACTTGGTAATAGGTTGTCTCCAAGGTTAAGACAAGAGTGTTGAATTTGGCCTGCCCTTGACAACACAGGAGATATGAAGCTGCCAGCACCTGCTTCTCCTCTTATCAACTGCCAGAAGAAAGACCTGGCATGTGGGGTTTGTGACCATATGCCCACTGCTCAAAGCTCTCCCCATCATCCTTGTTCAACCTCAAGTCCTGGTCCCTGATACAGGAATGTGCAGAGGCAAGGGAATGGCTGTCTCCTTCCTCTAGACTGCATGTTATTATTTTACTTCAGACCGCACCACCTTTCTTTTGGGAGATGGCCTTGAGATTGCATGTTGGAAATCTCCCCTGCTTAATGACACTGTTCCTTGTGTAAAGTTCATTTCTCTCACTCTCTCTCTTTCTGCCGGTGGAAGAGTCACAGATTATGTTGGATGAACATACATATGTTGGCCAAATAGTTTGGCTGAATTGGAAAATCAGCAAGAGTTAGCAATCTACAGGAAGAAGCAAAAGGCTGAAGAATAGGAATAGGAGGGAGAGGTTTAAAAGAAATTTTAAATGTGAGACACTAGCAAAAGCAAGATAGCATAATGCTAAACAAAGCAGACAAGGTGGATTTTAATATAGTTTCATAATGCCTTATAGAGTTTAAAGTACTCAGTTATTGTGGTTCCAAGAGATTTTTCTTAGCTTTATTTATGACACTTAATATCTTGTTCCACTGTAATTAACATGTCTCCATTGCTAGACTGTGAGATCCTCAAGTCTGATCTTATTCCTCTTTCCATATCTCCAGCAATTATCATAGTGCTTGGCACAAAATTATTACTTAATAAATGAAGGTTAAATAAAAAAAATAATGGAGAGGCACAGAGAGGTGTGGGTCTTATTTTTGTAGGTTGGGGGTTGTGTAAGAGGATAGGACTCAGGATAGAGGGAAATTATGCAAAACAATCAAAATTATGCCAAAACAGATAAACAATTAGATTTTAGAGGCTCCAGCTGGTTTTCTATATCACTCTATCCTTTTTTTTTACATTAATAGACTTTCTTTTTTAGGGTAATTTTAGGTTTATAGAAAAATTGAACAGAAACTATAGAGAGTTCCCAAACACTCCCTGCCTGTTCTCTTCAGTTTCCCTTTTTATTAATGTCTTGCATTGGTGTGGTGTATTTGCTACAATGGATGAATCAATATTGATACTTTATTGTTAACTAAAGTCCATAGTTCCCTTTGGGATTCACTCTTTGTGTTGTACAGTTTCACGGGTTTTGCCAAAAGCATAATGTCATGTATCCACCATTGCAGTGCCATGCAGAATAGTTTCACTGCCCTAAAAATCTCATGTGCTCCATCGACTCATCCCTTCTCTCTCTCCCTAATCTTTGGAAACCTCTGATTTTTTTTACTGATTGTTTTACTGTTTCTATAGTTTTGCTTTTTCCACAATGTCACATAGGTGGAATCATATAGTGTGTGGCCTCTTCAGATTGGCTTCTTTCTCTTAGCAATATGCCTTTAAGATTCCCCCATGTCTTTTCATTGCTTGATAGCTCATTTCTTTTTATTGCTGAATAATATTCTAATATATGAATGAATGTTCTACAGTTTATCCACCCACCTATTAAAAGATATCTATGCTGTTTCCAATTTCTGGCAATTATAAATAAAACTGCTATAAAGGGCCATATGCAGATTTTTGCATGAATGTAAGTTTTTCAGCTCCTTCGGGTAAATACCTAGGAGTGCAAGAGTAAGTTTAGCTTTGTAAGAAACTGTCAAAATATCGAAGTGGCTGTACCTGTTACTCCACTTCCTCACCAGCAGTTGATGTCACTGTTTTGGGTTTTCACCATTCTAACAAGTGTGTTGTAGTATCTTGTGTTTTATTTTGAAATTTCCTAATGATGTAGGATGTTGAGTATCTTTTTATACGCATACTTGCCTTCTGTATATCTTCTCTGGTGAGGTCTCTCTCTCTCTCTCTCTCTTTGCTCACTTTTTATCGCATTGTTTGTTTTCTTAATGTTGAGTTTTAAGAGTTCTTTGTATGTTTTGGACACAAACCTGTTATCAGATATGTGTTTTGCAAATATTTTCTCCCAGTCTGTGGCTTGTCCTTTCATTCCCTCAACCATGTCTTTTGCAGAGTGGAAGTTTTTAATTTTAATGAAGTCCAGCTTACCAATTTTTCTTGCATCAGTTATACTCTTCGTGTTATATCTAAAAGCTCATTACCATACCCAAAAGTCACCTAGATTTTCCCTTATGTTATCTTCTAGGAAATTTTATACCTTTGCATTTTTACATTTTGCATTTTTACATTTACATAGACAAATTTACATTTAGGTCTACGATTCATTTTGAGTTCAGTTTTGTGAAAGGTATAAGGTCAGTGTCTAGAGCCATTTTAAACCAACCCATTTTATTATTCTTGTCCTTTTGTTTGTTTTACTGCCCTGGTTGTGTTTTTGGTGTAAGCCTATTACTCCTCTGATTAAGTAAGCTTATTGGTTTCTTTTTTAGCCTCACCATTTTACTTCTCAAAAGCTCTATCATGAAATGTATCAGTTTGAACAATTGACTTAACCTTGTTTTTCTTGCATTTTCTAATCTGTAAAAATGGGGGCATTCCTTAATATTGGAGAGATAGTGAAGTGATGAACTATCAGGGCTATTGAGGGAGGAGAGTTATATTTACTGAACACTTAGTGTGTTTCAGAGACTACACTAGGAATTTAAACCTATCTTATTCAGTCATCAGAGTGATCTCTTAGAAGTTCTTATTCCCTTTCCATCAGCAAAGTAGCCCAGAGCTCAGAGAAGTTCCAAAAAGTGGGAATAGGATTTAAACCTAATTTGACCAACACCGATTGTCTGCTCATTCCATTCGTCCATACCACCTTCCTCTCAGGGACGCAGAAGAAGAGCCTGGAAAGAGCTCATCTTTCCTTGAGCTGAGGCTTAGAAGGTTTTGGAGATTTTGTTTGATTTTTGACAAAAGAGAGGAAAGGAATAAGACGGAGAAAAGTTTATTGTAATGGACCTCACAAATGTTCATTCATTCATGTACCCAAATAGCATTTACTGAGCAGCCCCTGTGAGTCAGGCATGAGCAGACATTGAACATTTAATGAGGAAATGGTTATGGTCTAGGGCATGGGGCAGGGTGTGTGGACTTGGACATTCTGTCTCTATCTACCTCCAGCAGAGGCTCTGCTTCATCCCGAGGAAGTGGTGCCAATTTTCAGTGCAAGGTCAAAGGACACCAGACTAGAAAATGCCTGAGCCTTTGCCACCACAGACCAGACACCCGATAGGTAACAAAGATGAGCATAGACCTCTAGGTCTAGGGCAGGTGGCCCCAGAAGCTCTGTGTTACCCATTGTAAAGTTGGCATTTGGCCCTAATCTATTTTGGCACAACTCTCTTTTTGAAAAACCACCTCAGCCTTTACCTCAGAGCTTAGCCTTGCTGCTGCTTCTTTTATCTCCTTTACCTCCTTCAGCTCCAGTAAAGGGCCACCTCCTGGTCCATCAGACTCTGTGGGCTTCTCCTGACCAGTGAGTCCTGCCTCTGTTTACCTGTACCTACTTTTGGTTAGGTTTTATTTTATGCCCTTATAGCTGGTTCCCACCTTTGTCTGCCTGAGTGAGTCTGCTCTGCCTTCCCCCACCTCAATGTAAACACCAGCTGATTTAGCCCTGATGGGCTGCTCCATTCTACATGTTTGAGATGACCCGCTCAACCCAGTTCTCCCTGGGCACAGTATTGACTTAAACACTTCCCTTCTAGACAAGACTTAGACAGTCATAATAAAACATGGATCTCAAGCAAGAAACAAGAGAATGGTAGAAAGAAATTGAAGGAGTATAACTTGAAAGAAAAAGTGTATTTCTTTTTTTTTTTTCAGTTTAATTATTTATTTTGAGAGAGAGAGAGAGAGAGGCAGCACAAGGCAGGGCGGGTCAGAGAAAGGGAGAGGCAGAGAATCCCAAGCAGGCTCCGTACTGTCAGCACAGAGTCCGATGCAGGGCTTGAACTTACAAACTGTGAGATCATCACTTGAGCTGAGATCAAGAGTTGGATGCTTAACTGACTGAACCACCCAGGTGGCCCGAAAAATGACAGTTGTTAAACGCTGCCTCCTGTATGAGCATTGTGCTGTAGGCTCTGCCTGGTTGTCTTGCAATCCTCGGAACAGCCTGTGCCCAGCTCTCTAGAGACTGCATGAAATATCCTTCATGATGGTGGGAATTGAGGTAAATTTAAAATCTGAAAGTAAATTGAGAAAGTGAGAGAGAAACAGGAGAGAAAGAGAGAGGGGAAGAGGTGGACAGGTAGGGAAAGGAAATAAAGTCAAAGAATTGGAAAAATGGAGCTGTCTTCTTGTTTCAACCAAAAGTAATTTCGGTCTTGTTCTACAATAAGGCATAATGAGTAAGAAAATAAAATTGATTATAATAGGAAGAGTCTCCAGGTGTTTTTTTTTTTTTCTTTCTGTTTTTGTTTTCATTTTTTAACATAATTGCTGAAAGGGGAAAAAGGATTTCTATTCAATCGGTCAGAATTAATTCTGTGGTGGGAAAAGGTTAAGTAAATTCTTTTTGCTTGTTTGCATTTCAGTAGTGGACATAAAAATTAAATCTTCATCATTCTCTTGCTGGAATGGGGTCTACGTCATATGGAAAGTCGATGGTGTAAATGCGTTGAACGTTGTAACTAACTTGCTTTCCTGAACCCCAAGCACCAAATGACATCTGGAGATATAATAAAAAGGCTGTGAACTGCTTTAAGGCTATGAAATTAGACAGATATTTCAGTATATTTCTCACCTCTCATCACTTCTTTCTTTTCATAAGACTTAAATTCTCGTTTTCTTTCAAGCTTGCCATTTTTTTACTGCTCTACTGAATATATAACTGGTCATCTATTCCATTCAACTCCTCACTGTATAAATAAAGAACATGGTATTTGTACATTTTAATTGTAACTCTTTGCATGTTGATCTGATTATATTGTTTTCTTCTTTTATTAGGTCACTTAAAGTGTCTGTTGCCCTGTTTTGTCACAGATAAAAAACCTTCCCTCCAGCTTTTCACATTGACTATTTCACTGGTGAAATCTGTGAGAGCGTATCTTACACTCTTTTTTGTGTTTAAGTCTATAACTCAATCTCTTGCTTTCTTGTTGTTTTTTTTTCCCCCTGCCTAGTAAACTTTTCCTGAAACCCTCTGTCTGCACGTTTATGCAGATAGATTGCAGTCTGAGCTTGGTGACTGAGATTATATCAGCTCTTGGCCAAGTGTTGTACCATAACAGACATCTTTGGGTAGAAAGTAGCAGCCGTGGTGAGATGCACTTGGCAATGCAAACAGCAATTTTGGAGAAACCTGATTCCTGTTGAGCTACCCTGGAAAGCTCCAAACAATTTCTTTCACTGTTTGCCGGAATGAAATGTTTGTCGTGAGAAGCTGTTCCCACAGCTAGTATTTGTGGTTGTTTCCCTTTTACCAAGTACAACCCTGCACCAAATTTTAAACAGCTTATTGTATTTTTTATGTGAAATTCTGGCTACCAATATCTCACAATGCTGCTTTGGGTGGTGTTGCTGGGCAGCGACCAGCCTCCAAAACATGATTATTTAGAAAAGTAATAATTTGTGGATTACATCTAGATAATAAGGGGTCTCCTCATCTCTAGGATTAGAAAATCGCATTTAACTTGGGATACTGATTTTATTTTACTCTGTTAAGCAAGCCAGTTATAGAGGCAAAAACATAACTAGGAAGGGTTTGTTTTTGGCGAGACTTGCCTTTGGCCATACTCCTCCTTTGCTGATTCTTTATCTCAGATGTATTTGTTTTCTAGGGCTCCAGAACAAAGTACCACACGCTGGGTGTCTTAAACAGCAGAAACTTATTGTATTGCAATTCTAGAGGCTTCCTGTCCCAAATCCAGGTGTTGGCAGAGCTGGTTCTGAGACCTGTGAGGGATGGCTCTGTTCCAGGCTGCTGTCCTTGGCTTGTAGATGGTGTTCTTCCTGTGTCTTCACATCATCCATCCTCTGTATGAGCCTGTGTCTGTGTCCACATTTTTCTTTTTTATAGGAACACATGTTAGGTCGGATTAGGGTCTACTTTAATGGCATCACCTTAATTAATTACATGTGTAATGACCCTATTTCCATATATGGTAGCATTCTGAGGTATTGGGATTAGGACTTCAGCATATGAGTTTGGGGTGAAGGGGGGACACAATTCAACCTACAACATTAGATATCTAGTTTTCTTTTTTTCTCTTTCCACCAAAACTTCCAATACATTCGAGAGGGTAACAAATCATAGCTTGAAGTGTTACATCTCCCAAGAATACTTACATTCTCTTAAAGTCTTAAATTCTAATAAAACTGATGAAAGAGGATATTAAGCAGAGTAAATTTTGCATTATTTAGCTTTTCGTTGACTGATTTTTCAAGGAAGGGGTAAGTGTAAGGGTTAGGGGATGTGGTGCCTTTCAGGAGAATCTTACTATGCAGGCACTTGCCTATGTCACTCAAGCATTGGACTGTTCATAATAGAAGTCTTTGTTCAAATGTTTTAGGGAAGAAAGTGGTGTTTGGAAAGTACACACAAAGCAGTATTTCTTAATGTGTGGACCTTGGATTACCTGCCTCAGAATCATCATTTAAATTGCAAATTCCTGGGCCTGAGTGCAGGTCTAGGGAACCAGAGTCTTGGTATGTTGTCTAGGACCTTTGTAACGAGCAGCCCAGTGAAGTTTGAGAGTCATTAGCAAAGCACAACAAGACAGATTATAAAAAGGAAATTGTCTGGTTAATTTATAGGTGTACCATGTACAGATGTGAGCATGTAGATCATTTTTCTCAATCTTTCAAAAGTTCAGAGGCTGGACTTACTCATGACCCTCTGCTCAGCCAATGAGGCAGGAAAGAAGGCACAAAGCTTTGAAGACATTATTTTCTTTCATATATATTCCTTTTCTTCAACGAAGAATCTGTGAAGTTGGCCTTCTGCCAAAAGAGAGAAGACCTTGATCCTGAAAGGCAAACGGTTGGGTGCTGCCTCATTTGGAAGTGGAGATGGTCTTTTCCTAATCACCTCAGCCTTGAGAATCAGTAGCAAGTATTAGAGCATCTATGATGGATAACAATACAAATTAACATGTATACCAACTACACCTTTTGAATTTAATTTTCCTTTTAACACACACAAACAAGGTGTATTTGTTTTCTCTCTAGATGGAATTTCTTTATTTTTTGCTCTGGGATGAGAAAAGATCCCTAAGCCCCCCAAGTATTTAGGAAAAAAAAAAAAAAAAAAAACAAGATGCAATTTAGCAAAGATTAAAAGCAATTGTTCTGTTACCCTTAGCAACAGAATCTAGATGCAGCCAATCAGCAAAGTTGATATATTGTTTTGACACACGTGCACATATTTCTAACATAAATAGCAACAGAGACCTAATAACAGTAGGTTTTAAAGCTGGAAACTGATGTCATTTCAAATGTGTCAATCAAAGACAACCTATGAAAGTGTTTTTTTCTATCAAGCTGACATTAAGTATATGCTGTAATGGCTTCTTAAGTGACGGTAGACTTCTGTCAGGCCATACAGGAGATGTTCAATCTGTAATTACACTCTTGCTTCGTAGACTGTGTCCTTTAGCACATCTCGGGACGGGGGGGAAACTTTAATGAGAAAAAATTTGAGTCCTACAGTAGAATTCATCTGTTCACATCACCAAAGAAAGTGTGCTTATAAGAATGAACAAAATTAGACCAGAATTAGCTTGTTTATCCCTAAAATAGATGCATTTCTTTATGTCTTTTGAATTTATGATCAACTTGTGCCAGTAAATTCTGCTATTTAAATTTTTTTTAAGTCTTTTAAAAATAAGCATTCGGGTAGAACAATAGGCGAGAACAATAGTATCAGGCTGCCCGGAGGAGAATAAATGGGATGCTTGGGAGTCCAGTCCTGGTGACATTTACTGCCCAATATGAAAAGAGATGGCTAGTGGGTCAGAGTTCATCCTTCCCTGGATAGTATAGTAACTGTGTTATTTTTTTAAAAAGCATAGGGTGATGTCTGGAAGTGCTGAATCACTATATTGGGCACTGGAAACTAATATAATACTATATGTTAACTAGCCGGAATTAAGATAAAAACTTTAAAAAATTAGTAAGAGGTACCATTTATTAAGTGCTTTTAAGGGGTGGGCACATGCCAGAGTTCTTTGCAGACATCATCTCATGTGATCCTTACACTAATGATAGGTGGCAGGAATTACTGTCTCATTATAGATGAGGAAACCTATGCTGTTTAGCCCAGCTCTTGTCATATGGCTGATAAAGTGGCAGAGCCGGGGTTTGAATCCAGGTCTGTTTGGCTCCAAAGTTTCCACTCTCACTCTAGACGAGGTCAGTACCTCCTCCATGTCAGGAACCTCACTCAGGATGCCAGCTACGCATTTAAGAACTGAATGTCATCCCTGCTTTACCCCTCAACAAATGCTTGATTCTAGTCAAATTATGTAACTTTCCCGAGCCTCCTTTTCTGATGGGTACAAAGAACCTAATGTCTATCTCCCAGAGCTACTGTGGAAGTCCTTGAGATACGGTTTGATAAAGCTCTTGTGCTTGAGAAGGGATTCCAATCGCTTTCGATAAAATGAGCTTCTTCTCCTCCTTAATTTCTTTGTAAATGTCCTTCCAAAGTACCAGACGGTGCAATGCACACTGTAGATGCTCTCTTAATTTTTTGAATAAATGACCCCAAAAGAGTAGTTTTCAAAATCCAAATTACTAAGATTTTAATACCTAGCTAATCATCTTAAGATACAACTTCATGCCCAAGTTGAACCCTTGCTGCACAATAAAAGCACTGGGGGAACTTTGCAAACTGCTAAATATTGGGTTCTAAGCTAAGAGATTTTAATTCCCTCAATCCAGGGAAAGTAATATATATTATATGTGTGTGTGTGTGTGTGTGTGTAATATTATATAATATATATTAACATATAATATATGTTTCATCACCCCAAAAGAAAATTCCACACTCATTAAGTAGGTACTTACACCCAGCCCCTGGCCACCATCAATATGCCCTCTGTCTCTATGGATTTACCTATCCCATATAGTTTGTGTAAGTGGAATCATACAATAAGTGGCCTTTTGAGTTTGGCTTCTTTTGCTTAGCATGTTTCTGAGGTTTATCTATACTCTATCATGTATCAGTACCTCATTCCTTTTTATGACTAAATAATATTCCATTGTATGGATACACTATGCTTTTTTTTTTTAATTGAAGTATGATTGATACTTGATGTTAAATTAGTTTCAGGTGTACAACATAGTGATGAGGCATTTCTATGCATTATGCAGTGCTTACCACAATAAGGGTAGCTACCATCTGTCATTACAAAGTTACTGCAGTATTATTGGGTATATACCTTATGCTGTATTTTTTATCTTCATGACTTATTTATTTTTTAACTGGAAGTTTGTACCTCTTAATTCCCTTCACTTACTTCCCCATTCCTCTCTTGCTATCTTCACCTCTGGCAACTACCAGTTTGTTCTCTGTGTTTATGAATCTGTTTCTGTTTTGTTTCTTCATTTGCTTTGTATTTAGATTCCATATACAAATTAAATCATATGGAATTTGTCTTCCTCTGTCTGACTCATTTTATTTAGCCTAATACCCTCTATGTCTATCCATGTTGCAAATGGCAAGATTTCATCCATTTTTATGGCCGAGTAATATTCCTTGTGTGTGTGTGTGTGTGTGTGTGTGTGTGTGCGCGCGCGTGCACACGCACATGTGCATATGTGCGTGTGTGTGTGTGTGTGTGTATCACATCTTCTTTACCCGTTCATCTACTGATGGACACTTAGGTTGCTTCCATATCTGGGCTATTAGAAATAATGCTGCAATAAACATGGGAGTGCATATATCGTTTTGAATTAGTGTTTTTGTTTTCTTTGGGTAAGTACTCAGCAGTGGAATTACTGGATCATATAGTATTTCTATTTTTAGTTTTTTGAGGAAACTCCATACTTTTTTCCATAGTGACTGCACCAATTTACATTCCCCCAGGAGTCCTCCCTTTTCTCCACATTCTCAACTAACACTTGTTATTTCTTGTCTGTTTGATACTAGCCATTCTGACCTATGTGAGATGATACCTCATTGTGGTTTTGATTTGCATTTCCCTGATGATTAGTGATGTTAATATCTTTCATGTGTCTGTTGGCCATCTATCTGTATGTCTTCTTAGGAAAAATGTCTGTTTAGGTGTTCTTCCCCTCTTTTTAATGAGTTTTTCTTTTTTTTTTTGTAAAGTTTATTTATTTATTTTGAAAGAGAGAGAGAGAGAGAGAGGGAGAGAGAGAGAAAGGTAGAGAGAGAGTCAGAGAGAGAATTTCAAGCAGGTTCTGTACTGTCAGTGTGGAACCCAGCGTGGGGCTCAAGTTCACGAACGATGAGGTCATGACCTGAGCTGAAGTCAAGAGTAAGATGTGCAACTGACTGAGCCACCCAGGCGCTCCCTCTGGCCATTTTTCAATCAGATTATTTGTTTTTCTGGGTAGAGTTGTATGAATTCTTCGTATATTTTGGATATTAAACCCTTATCAGACATATCTTCTCCCATTCATTAGGTTGCCTTTTTGTTTTATTGGTCGTTTCCTTCACTGAATACACCATAATTTGTTTACCCATTCATCCATTAAGGGATACATTTAAAACGTTTCTACCTTTTGGCTATTGTGAATAATGTTTCTATGAACATGCACATGCATGTATTTGTTTCGATACTTGTTTTTAATCCTTTTACTTCTATTCCCAAGAGTGGCATTGCTGGATCTAATGTTGAACTTTGAGAAAACTGCCAATTTTTTTTCCATAGCACTGAACCATCTTGCATTCCACCAGCCATATACAGGGGCTCCAATTTCTCTACATCTTTGCCAGCACATGTTTTATTTTATTTTATTTTATTTTATTTTATTTTATTCTATCCTATCCTATCCTATCCTATCCTATCCTATTCTATTCTATTTATTTTAACATCTTAGTAGTTCTGAAATTGTACAGTGGTTCTTCACTGTGGTTTTGGTTTGATTTCCCCAATGACTAAGGAGCATCTTTTCATGGTGTGTTGGCCATTTGTATCTTTTCTGGAGAAACATCTATTCAAGTGTTTTGTTGGCCACCTGTATTTTCTTAAGACACTTCCCCTACCTGAAGGTGATTCTAGTGTGCAGAGGTTGAGAATTACAGATGTAAGGGAAAGCAAATAACAAATAAGAAAGACATGTTGGTTGCTTATTGTCTTTGTCATTTGCATATGGATAAGCAAGCATTGGGGGTAATGCTATCAACCAAAAGGTCTTTGACAAGCTTCTACTATACTGAAGAATTCAAACAAAAAGTACAAAATTGTATAAACATGTTCAGTATATGTCTCATAACTTCAAGATGGTATTAAAGGGAACTTTTAAAAGGCCTAATCTTGTGTTTAATATTTAGATAAAATATCATACATGTGTAAAATACCTGTCCCAGGGAGGCTAAAAGGTTTAACTCTCTTGCTACCTTTTATAATTGGGGCACAGAGTTTTGCATTTTTTTAAAAAAAACTTTTAACGTTTATTTGTTATTGAGAGACAGAGAGAGACAGAATGTGAGCAGGGGAAAGGCAGAGAGAGAGGGAGACACAGAATCCAAAGCAGGCTTCAGGCTCTGAGCTGTCAGCATAGAGCCCCACACGGAGCTCGAACTCACAAACCGCAAGATCATGACCTGAGCTGAAGTTGGTTGCTTAACCGACTGAGCCACTCAGGCACCCCAAGATTTTTGCATTTTTAAGAAATTATGACAAAAAAAGGAAAATAATTAAATTAGAAGAAAAAATATGTTACCTGTATCTCTGGCCTCCAGTGTTCCCTTCTACCCTTTTCCTTCTCTTTCCCTCTTTCTCCTATAAACCATAAAACATAGAAAATAATAGAAAAATAATATAATACAAAATTATACAAAAATAATAATACAAAAATTATACAAAAATAATAATAAAAAATTATCTGATTCTTATGCTCTATTAAGTTACCCACAAGGTCATTGTTGACAACTTATTTTTGCATTAAATTTTTTGGAATGCCTGTCCTGAAATGAAAAAGAAAGAAACCCATCAAACAGGTAACTGATGTCTAGATATCTATTGTTCCTTTCCCAACATAGGAAAGTAGTACTTATAGTGCAGGGAATGACACTTTCTTGAATGAAAATTGTTTCATTCGAAGTTTGACCTTAACTATCAGTAACTTTGTTGTCAGGATGTGCTGTGGGCTGGGTCCTCCAGGGGGCTGACCCTGAGTAACACCTGGGAAAAGAAAGGGCAGAGCAGGAGTAGGCAAGGGGACCCATCAGATTGTGCTGTCGGCCTGAGAAAGTCTCTGTCAAAATCACACCAGAGCTCTGGAACACATTGTCCATCAGAAGAGTCCTACATTGGTCTGTGGTCCACTGGACCAGGCCCTTGTGTCACAGCCCTGGTCAGTTGTTGGCTAAGGGACCCTGGAATGAAGTGACTTTAACTCCAACATTGAATCTGGTCCCAAGGGTGCCTACTGCTGGAAGCTGTCACCTCCCCACACTGCCCACAGCTGGATGCCAGTCACTTTCCTGAAATGGTAAAAACATCCTTGTGTTTATGACAGAAAGTTACCTGTTTGGTTGTCATAGCTCACATAAGTAATTATAGTTAAGAAGCAAGAAAATGCATATATGCTATTTCCTTACCTCTAACCTAGTGCTTTCTTTACCGAGCTGGTAAATTTTTACTAAATATGCTGAAAGTTACTCAAAACAACACAACCCCAACCACATGGAATTTAATCCAGTATTTAATGTGTATCTCTTGGAGTCATCCTTTTCAGAGCTACTTCCAACATCAAAGTCCTATTAGAATGCAATGCCATCTCATAGTTCTGGAAAGAAAAAGCTTAGCACAGTATCTAGCCCATAGTAGGTGATCAGTAAAAGTTTGTTAAATGAATGGATGAATATAATTGCATAAAAAATTATAGCAAGACCCTTTTGAATGTCACTTTAGTGCCATGGGATAGAGTGGTAGCAAAATTGTTAATGCCAGGATGCTAGAATCAAGTCCAGTTTTTAGTTTCTTGAAAGTTTCAAACTATTTTGAGAGCTTTGGTCTGCTTCAAATATTCGGACCATGGCAAAAAATCCAGATTCAAAATGTATTTTGCAGGAGAATTTTCCACTTAATGGTAAAACCCTTGTGTATTTTAAGGAAAATTCAACCCATATGTTCTATTATTTAATTTACACTTGACCATAAGACAGTTGTTTTGTAAGAAACTGTTGTGTCTTTGGTAGTTTTAATTCTTTTTTTTTTTTTTTTTAAGAAGTAGGAAGTTCTGGTTAAGGCAAAACTAAAGCTCATCCGTCTGGAAATCTGGGCTGAAAATGCAGTGCACAATGCCCAGTCCTGGGTTGGTTGGAGCTCTAAAGTGGGCAAGAATATACATCATTTCCCTGGCTCCCATTCTTGCCCGCATGGGCTTTGGGTCTCTATTAGATGGTGCAGACAGTGTGTAAGTCCACATCATCTCTCTCCTCAGTCTGTTTAGTGGGCCAAACCCCATGGCAGTCAGAATAGCTGCCCATGGCCTCACTGGTGTTCTATCTCAGGAGCAGGAGGACTCCAGATTGCAGAGTGAGGCTGAGGTCCCTTAGCAGTCAGTGGTGGTACGAAAATTCTACGGGCCCAAAGAACTTGAAAAGAAAGAAAGAAAAGTGAAATACTGGTCCCTCTTTTGAGGTGTAGCCACTTCTTTTAAGGATGTCATGGGGCAAGAGGAAAAAGTCAGGGATGTGCCTCAGTAAAAATTAAGGCTTAATTAACTATATGGGGAGGAGGAGGAGAACAATTAAGTGTAATTTCCAGATCTTTCTATAAAGATATCTGTAGAGCACCACAGATCCTTAGCTGGTCATGGTGAGTTTTCTTCACCAACATAAAAGGGTTTGGGAAAAACAGTAGTATTTAAAGATGTTCACAGTTGAACTTAGCATACAAATGAGCACTTGGCTGGGCATTGTCTTAAATTCACAGCTTTCCCACCAGTGCCGGTGGCTTCTACTCAGCTAAACCAAATGACAGCATGGGTTGCATGCAGCTTGTTCTCCCCTCTTAAGGAGATGGTGTTCCATAGCTTTGCTTCACCTCGGATTTTGAAGTTTTAAACAACTTTTTTACTTGACTTGGGTACTGCTTTTCTCTTCTGTGAGTCTCAAACCTGCCAGCTGACAAAGCTGGGGTAGAGGTCACAGCAATGTAATTATGAGGACACAACAAAGATCTCCCATTGGAAATGGCCCAGCCCACCTTTTCACATGTCCCCTTGGATCCACATAATCCCCAAACCTGAGGCTAGCAGTGCTCAATGGACAGAGTTGCTTATTGCAACAATTGCAAAGATCCAAACATAAACGTAACTTGGGGATTCAGTGCAATGTAGCTTACCTTGCACTGAGAATTAAATACTGATAAAACAGATCATCACTTGTATTTTTTATTTCTTCTAATTTTTTTTCTACTAGACTTTTTTTTGAGGGAGGCATTGACAAGGCATTGACCTTGATGGGATTTCTTCTGTCTCTCAGGCACAGGGCTAGGAATGATGAGGATAGAGGTAGAAATCTCAGCCTCCTTCCCGCCAGCCAGGAGGAGATGTTCACTGAGTGTGTGCAGCAGGGATGGAAACAGCTTTGAATTCAGTTCACTATGATGCCATTTGAAAAGTTGATGAGAGAGAGAGACAGAGAGACAGAGACTGAGAGAGAGACATTACATTAATATATAGGGCAGTGAACCTTGAAAGTCAGACAAGTCTTTGCTTTCCCCTGCTTTAGGTGCTGCCTTCCACAATGAAAAGAATGACCACAATGGAATGTATTAGACAGAGAGGCAGAGCTACAGAATTAAACACTTATAGTCTTATAATCATTAATAGACATCCCATGGGTTGCTTGGCCTTCTGGGAAGTAACAAAATACCAGCTGAAAGTCTGGTTGGATGGCATTGAAGTTCCTGAAGAATCTATAAAGATTTCAATCTTTCTACATTCAAGATAACCTTGTAAAACCAGTTGGAAGTACATATGCACAAGAAACACAAATGTTCTTCACATATATTTTTATATTGAATAAGCCATCATTCTGGGATCCTATAACATTATTTTTAAAGCTAAAACTTGACTCAGGAATCAATTCTCTT
Organism: Panthera uncia; assembly: GCF_023721935.1. Classification (NCBI taxonomy): domain Eukaryota; kingdom Metazoa; phylum Chordata; class Mammalia; order Carnivora; family Felidae; genus Panthera; species Panthera uncia. The sequence goes on from NC_064810.1 coordinate 82,807,122, forward strand.
GTATTTTATTCAACAGATGTTTATATAGTTGGGGGTAAAAAAAATCAAATTTATAAGTCAATAGGCCTTTACTCTGAGTACCTAAAATGTAACCAGTGAGCAGAATAAATGCAGAAGAGTTTAAACTGGATACATCATTGTGCTAACCTGATAATCAGAAAGGTGGAATTGCCAGTATCAGAGAAGTGAGGTTCAGAATTGTGGAAGCCCTAGAACGTGTACAAGCCCCAAGTATTGTCTGCACAGTGAATAGTAAGAGAATAACTATTGTTTTCATATTAGAAAGGGTTTGCATATTGGAAACACAGGGAATCACTGGTACTTCTTCAAACACCTACATACTTGATCATCGTCACTATAGCCAATGGGCCAACTGAAACAAATCACAATGGATTCCAGAGGTACCTTCTACACATCACCATTTTTAAAGTGTCCTAGTTATTGGTGACATGAATCTCAAATATGTTTTGTCAAAACTCCTTTGTACTTTGTACAAATGTATTTCACACCTTGAACATTTATATTACACATGAAATCTTTTTTCAGCTTAACAAATAACTGAGGTAAACACTCAAAAGATAAGTTCTAATATCAGAGAAGACAACGAAGATAGTTAACTCTTTTTAAAAAGATTATTTAGGGAAATTAAAGCAAAAATAAACTTTTGGGATTATACCAAAATAAAAAGCTTCTTCATAACAAGAGAAATAATCTCTTAAAAAACAACCTACCAAATGGGAGAAGATATTTGTAAATGACATATCCTATAAAAGGTTAGTATCCAAAATATATAAAAAAACTGATACAACTCAACAATTAATCCAGTTAAAAATGAGTAGAAGTCAAGAGGATGAACAGACATTTCTCCAAAGAACACATCAAGATGGCTGAACAGACACATGAGAAGATGTTCAACATCATTCATCATCGGCGAAATACAAATCAAAACCAAAATGAGGTATCACTTCACACCTTCACACCTTCACACCCGTCAGAATGGCTAAAATCAACAACACAAGAAACAACAAATGTTGTTGTTTCACAACAACAAATGAGGAAAAAAACACAACAACAACAAATGAGGAAAAAAAGAAAACAAAACTTCGTGCACTGCTGATGGGAATGCAAACTGGTGCAGACACTGTGGAAACCAGCATGGAGTTTCCTTAAAAAGTGAAAAATAGAACTACCCTATCATCCAGTAGTCACACTACTGGGTATTTACCCAAAGAATGTGAAAACACTATTTTGAAAAGATATATGCACCCCTATGTTTATTGCAGCTTTATTTACAATAGCCAAGATATGGAAGCAGCCCAAGTGCCCATCGATAGATAAATGTATAAAGAAGAGGTGGAATATGAATATCATAATATTATTCAGCCATAAAAAGGAATGAAACTTTGCCATTTGCCACAACATGGATGCGTCTAGAGAGTATATTCTAAGTGAAATAAGTCAGTCGGAGAAAGACATATACCATATGATTTAAGAAACAAAACAAATGAGCAAAAGGAAAAAAAGAGAGAGAGAGAAAGGTAAACCAAGAAAGAGACTTTTAACTATAGAGAAAAAACTGATGACTACCAGAGGGGAGGTTGATGGGGGGATGAGTGAAATAGGTGAAGGGGATTAAGAGTACATTTATCACGCTGAGCACTGAGTAATGTATAGAATTGTTGAATCAGTATACTGTACACCTGAAACTAATATAACACTGTGTGTTAACTAACTGGAATTAAAATAATAAACTTAATAAAAACAAAAAAGATATTTTAGTTTCACACATTTTGTCCTCTTGATGAGTTTAGACCTTAACCTCTGGTTTCATCCCTGGCTACTCTTTTGGAAAGCACATTGCTTTTTTGAAGAGTCATCCCGTGATATGCCATTATATATACACACGTATATGACAGATATATGTAAATATATAAAATCTTTTGTGTCATCATATAACATCCTATACGTATCATCCTATAGTATGTCAATGTATTGACATCCTATAACATCGTAAATCATCCTATACGTATCATCCTATAGTATGTCAATATATTATATTGTTTCTATTAATTCTTCGTAAAGAAAAGGGGTTGAGTAAATACAGACAACTTCACGGGTTGTTTCTGAATTCTGGTTTTGTCAGTAAATAGTTCCCCTTGTCTTGGAATCACAGATTCTTTCCCATCTTTATGACCTTCCTCTTGCATTTCCCACTCAGGATACTTTCTCTTTTCCCTTGTGTTTTAATATCACCTCTTCTTTAAAACAAACTTAAGGCTCACTAAACCCAATGACTTTTCCTGATTAATCTTAAGAAGCCCTTGTCACTCCAAACTTTACTTCAATTCCTGTAAACATGCCCATGTGCAGGTTTGTTTTAGTTTTGAGTGTATTGGTTTCATCTTCCAGGACAGTAGAACCAAAACCAATTATGAATCTTTAGTGGAAACAAACTTGACCAAAAATATATGGACATTATTCCTGACAACACTAGAATGTAAGCAGGGATCTTTGTTTTGTTTGCTGATGATCCAGGGTTCTTGGGACACAGTACATGCTCAATAAATACTGGTTGAATAAATGAATAGCCTGGAGTCCAAGCATGCTGACAACTGTAGTTGTTCTCAGAGATAATCCTCCAGCAGAATTCCTTTGGACCTATAGGAATCACATGTAACCACTTGACCCTTCTTTTTTTCCATTTGCGGAATAGTGATTATGATCAGGTACACAGAAAATACTTGCTCACTGTCCACAACTTTAATGATAAAATCCTCTAAGCTAATGGTCTATGTGCAGAATTCCCCACTCTAAAATCAAAATGCTCCTGGGACAGAGAGTAGCTACTTTTGTTTTTGACCAGCGTTAAGATGGTCAGGAGCCACCAGCAGCCCATGCATTTTAAGTCACTGTTTTGAACTGAAGTCACTGACTGGCATCACCAGCTTTTCATTATATGAACGACTATTGAATAAAATTTTTTGCTTTTTTTTTTTTATCCTAAGGTCATGCTTTTGAAAGGAGGACAGGCAAAGACTCATCCTTAGGTTAAAAGAAACTGCAGAATTATGGCCTGTAACGTACATCTTGTTCCATTAAAAGATGCAGGGGCCTTGGCAGTTCGGAGATGATGTTTTCTCAACATACGATTCCTTTGGAAATATTTGAGTCAGAAATGGCTATGAGTTCACACCTGTAAGATTCCTCCTTCCTCCAATCCCCATAACTAATTTCTCAACTTATAATTGTGTTTGAATTAACTGAAATAAACCACAAGGCAACAGCTTGTCAGGGTTGCTATACCCACCGAAGGAGGCAAGTATTAAATTAGCCAGGTGACAGGGAAGAATGGAAGCTGCACTCTATAGACCTGGTTGCCTGAAGTCTATAAAACGTGTCAGTTATTTAAGGGATTCTCAGCAAAGACAAGAGAGGGGCAAAGGGGGAAGTATTCAGGTTGCATTTCTGGGCGGAGTCCCATCTACCCTAAACCCAACACTCTGAGAACTGAAATTTGGCCCCTTTGTAAGATTAGGCTCCCCAAATTAGCTGTCTTTGGTGACAGCAAAAATACCTGCCTGTCCCCTTAAGCAAGACTCTCCACCTGAGCGAGAAACCAGAAGCATAGCCTAAGCCCAGAACAGGTGTTTAACGGGGAAGCTGAAAGGCAGCAGGCTTCCACATGCAGAACTTTTGAGAACATTGCTGTAGGGATTTGGCTTCATGATCAGCTTTTATTACTGTTAAGCAAAAATAAAAGCAGATTCTACAGTACTGGCACAGAAGCTGGCAGGGGCATATTTTCTGGCCCACTCAGAAATGCTAAGTTTTGTTGTATTTTTACAAAGTGGGCATCTTTTATTGCAAGCAAAAACCTGTGGTAAGAAATAATATTTTTTATTATATTATATTATATATTATATTTATTATATTATATTATATTATATTATATTATATTATATTATATCATTTTTTTGAGAAATGATTTTTAGGTTTCAGTTTGTCAAGATGTTTCCAAAAAGCTTGCTGTCTGAAAACGATGTTTAAATATAAACTCTATTGTGTTTTCCAAATCATATGTGGAATGTTGGATACTCCACATTTAAAGTCTTATTTAAAGTCTTATTTTACTCACAAAACACCTGTATGAGGTAAGTAGGGCAAGGGTCACTGTGATCCCTATTTTATGGAGGAGGAAGTGAAGGCAATAGAGGAAAAAGGACTTTATATTCCCTTTGCTGAAAGCTTTGTTTTGAGAAAACAAGTATCATCCCTTTTTAAAACTATAGTTTTAGTCAAAAGACAAATTAGAAAATCACAGGAAGGAAGCTCTAATTTTTCTACCACTTCTATCTGAATCGGATCTCCACAATGTTTGTTCTCACTGCCCCCTATTGTTTTCCTTTATCACTCAGTCCAGTACAGACGTCTATTTATTGGTGTCATTTGCTCAGTTCCTTCACACCATCACTTCTGTGAAGGCAAGCAATGTGTGTTTTTATTACATACCCAGCATCCCTGCTTGCCACATGGTAGGTGCTCAATAAATTTCTCTTTAAGACTAAATGCTTGATGAATAAACATCAGCCATATGTTTATATTTGAAGGTGTCAAACGCAAGAATATGGAGAAAGTAGGGTGAATTAATCGAAGTGGAAAAGAAATAAAACCTCTCCTATTTGCTTGAGACCACTATAGCTGTATAAACAAATAATATAACATATATCTTTTTATTTTCTTTTTTGGCTTTGCCACTATTTAAGAACAGAAACAAGGACTAAGAACAGGGAGCATGTGGAGGAACCGGGGGTGGTTCTTAAGGAGTCATAAGCAGGACATTTAGGGCTGTCGTGTGAGTTAAAACCTGTGGTCTCTGTGCATCCAAGGGCTTGGAATGTCCTGAAAAGTCACACGGCTGTGTGCTGACTTGGAGTGAAGAGATTGAAAGTGAAGTTAAGGCAGCGTCCTACTGTCCTGCATGAGTGTAATGAGAAGCCGCCATGGACTCTGGAGGCAGTAACAGTAGAGTCAGGAACGTACTCCGTGGAAGAATTCAAATAACGAGTGGGTATTTTTTAGGTGGCTGCTCCCAGCTCTTCCCAGGAGGTTTAGACTTGGTGAAGTCATGATGCCACTCTGGGCCATCATTTCTGAGTTTTGAATTGGAAAAAAAAAGATATTTCCAGCTCTGAAAAACTATGGTGTTATTATTCCTCCAAGTTTTACTTTGTGTTGTGCATCTTTCCTAGAAATTGAGGTCTTACATTTTTAATGTTTTCTCTTAACTGTTTTAATAAAAATTCTGTTTGCATGGGGGTAAAAGTTGATATTTCTTTGTGCACTATACCTGTAGGAGGCCTAGCTGTTTAGACAATGAGGCTACGGCTGTTTGGATCCAGAGTCTACCTACCTCATGGTTTCTTACCCTAAATGCAAATACATACATACAGAGAAAGTGCCTTGTAAACCCCGATAAGCACAGTAGGGATACAAATCTCAGGCAGATTTTTGTGAAAGAGCTTGCCTATAGTCACATGATGGGTTGGTCTCCTTATCCAAGCCCAGGGCTCTTCTAATTGTCTAATAATAAGATTACATGACTTCCCAATATTTGGAAAAGAGTCAATGCACTTTCTGAAATCTTAAATTGCTATTATGGACAACTTTGGTTTCGTTCTTTTCAGGAGAAGTGATTCCAGATACTTTGATACAATAGGGTATTGGTGGTTGGAATGGGTTAGGTCTGGAAAGCAGGCCAAGAGCTTGGCCAGGGTCACAGGTCAAATGGGCTATAAGTTGAGTCCAACCAAAAGAGGAAGAGCATGCCAAAATAGTGTGTGGATTGGGGGTTAGGCAGGCAGAAAGCCACTCCATTCATTCAATAAATACTTAACAAGCATTTCCTGCATGTACAGCATTCCAGATCACCAGGGCCTTTGACTATGACTACTTACCTGATTGTAATGTAATCATTTTTGTCCATGTTAATCTCCCCTAATGGTCTGGAATCTGTGAGATCAGGGACTGGTTCCTCTCTGTAACATTCTCTCTTGTCCCTCATTGGCTCAAGTACAGTGCCTGACACATCATAGGTGACTGTCTACAGTATTAGACAAATGTTCATGATTATTATTGTAACCATTGCTGCTTTTGTGTTTATTGTTGTTATTTGAAAGAACAACTATGTAATTAACTGGTAAGTCATAAATTTTTAAAAATGTTTATTTATTTTTATTATTAACAAAAAAAAATTCTAATGTTTGCTTTTGAGAGACACAGTATGAGCAGGGGAGGGGCAGAGAGAGAGGGAGACACAGAAGCCAAAGCAGGCTCCAGGCTCTGAGCTGTCAGCACAGAGCCTGACACGGGGCTTGAACTCACCGACAGTGAGATCGTGACCTGAGCCGAAGTTGAACGCTTAAAAGACTGAGCCACCCCGGCGCCCCTATGTATTTATTTTTGAGAGAGAGAGAAAATATGAGGTAGGGGAGGGGCAGAGAGAGAGGGAGAGAGAGAGAATCCTAAGCAGGTTCCACGCTGCCAGTGCAGACCCCGACATGGGGCTCCAACTCAGGAACCGTGAAATCATGACCCAAGCTTAAATCAGGAGTCAAGAGTCAGACACTTAACAGATTGAGCCGCCCAGGTGCCTGGGTAAGTTGAATTTTAATTGCCCATAACAACCAATTTAGAGAAAATACCAAGGGGAATCAGGATATAATTACTAATGGGGTATTGTTTGATCTTATTAAAAAATACACTTGCCTTTATCAAGCAATAAAACTTGGATTCTAACACCTATATAAATATCAGTGAAAGATTCTCCTCTTCAATAAATGCTCTATGGAAGGATTGACAAAGATGTGCACTGAAACTAACTTGTATATTTGAAGACTTTAGCTCTTTACAATGTAGCTTCCTAAAATCCAAGATTCAGGACTATTCTGTTATGCTGCCTAATGGATAATGCCAGGGACCCTGCCATGTGATCTTACAACCCTACAAGCTATCTTGAAACCTCACAAATTTATCCATATCTTCCCATTGTTCTTTTTATAGCTTTGCTATATGCATCAAAATCATTTCCAGCACAACGCCAACCTCCTCAGCGATATGTATGTTTAAAATAGAAAGGATTGGGAGTAAGATTAATGTCCTCTTCTTGGAAGCCAAATAAATCCTTAACATAAAAAAAGTTGGTGTATGACCCATAAGAATATATAAAATAGTTCTGCGGGGCCTTTCTCTTTCCCCATTTGTAAAATTATTTATACACAGACACTCATAATAAATATTTTATATATGCCTTTAGGGTTTCCCCCCCGCCCCCCAAGAAATCCTGTTTATAAGGACACGGCTGTTGAAGGTAAATAATGATATAATTTTGGTCTTTATGATTCCAAACACCAGTAATGTTTTTTCCAGGGCCTTTCCACGGAGCGTCTAATCCTCTATCGTCCTCGCCATTTTAGGCTAGTTGCTGTTCTGTCCACAAGAGATGAGCAGAAATACCATTATAGGATTCCCTAACAAAAGACTTCCACAATCATTTTCTAGCATCTTGGAGATTGACAAGGTCCCCTCCTGTTTCCCAGGCCCATTTCCCCCCTTATTCCTGGTGATTTCTTTTCTTATACACCAGAAAGAAAGCACCTCGCTGAGTGATGACCTCTCTGGCTACATGGATACCTGCTAGAAACAACAAACCTCACGTGCTAAAACTGCTCCTTGATGTGTTGGGATTGGCGTGATGGTTCCTGTTTGATATACTGGGCTGCTTGGAGCTGCCTTTAAAAAAATCAATCCATATTAAAAATAAAAGTTCCTTTTGAAAATTACTCTTCATATTTCTTTGGGACGGTTGTGCCACAAACCTGCGAAAAGTGCTGAAGAGTGTCATATAATAAAGGCACCAGGACTCTAACAGGACAGGAAAAGAGAACATGTCTTGAGTAATTACAACAATTTTCAGTTTTCAGTTTATCAGTAATTTCTGATTTGTTTTCTGGTTTAGAAGACTGAAAATTTCTATTTTTTTTAAACATTTATTTATTTTTGAGAGACATAGAGAGACACAGCATGAGCAGGGAAGGAGCAGAGAGAGAGGGAGACATGGAATCTGAAGCAGGCTCCAGGCTCTGAGCTGTCAGCACAGAGCCTGATGCAGGGCTTGAACCCACGAACTGTGAGATCTGACCTGAGGTGAGGTCGGATGCTTAACCGACTGAGTCACTCAGGCACCCCTAAACTGAAAACTTTTAAAAGATTTTCAAGATGCCAATTTTAATCTTCTGTGCATTTTCTTTCAAATAGGTAAGTATGTATGTTTTGGATTGTTTTTTTTTTTTTTTCTGTTTTAGAAAAGTATGGATAATAATTGCCTATGAACTCATCACAGGGAGTGACCATGCTCAAAGTTAATGACAATTTCTCTAACACTATCTTCTTTCCTTTTACTGGTCATTTTTGCTAGTAGATTTTCTGTTTAATTTTGTGCACAGCATAACTAATATATACCAAAGTAAATCATTTGAGAAAAAGAACACACATTTTTTAAAGAGAGTACAATCTTTAGAAAAACAGAATGAGGGTAAGTTTTTAATAATCTTTGTTCTACAACAAGAGAGAATCCTCAGTTACTTGTGTTTCTTAAACACATACAGTCTTAATCACATATATGTACATGCATGTTTATATACATACTCGAATACACATACGTACACTTGGTTCACGTTTCTAAAAATGTTTTTTGATAGCCTTCTTCACATGACTCAGTTCAAATACGAGCGTGCCAGGTGTGGAGGCTCATAGCTCATTGATGAAGTGGTTCAGGCAAACAGCCAAATGAGAGAGGGTAACTAATGGTGAGCAGGTGTGTTAGTTTAATGGGCCAGCTAGAGGCTCTAACCTGAGTAAAGTTGTTGCAATGCTCTAACCACAGGTAGGAGTTTGGTTGGTTTTCTTTCACAAGCTAGTGAATATATGGGAATGTGAGCACCACTCCTCCTATAGACCCAAAGGATTAAAACAAATTTAGGGTAGGATTTGAAAAATGTGGAAAAGCATATGTTCAGCCTTTACTTGAATAAAGGAATGTTCCTATCAGCCTAAAGAATTAAGTTGAAAAAAAAAAGAGCATCATAATTGCACAGAGGTCGATGAAGTGTTTCACAGATTTATAAGGGGATTTAGGCAATAATCAAGTCTCAACTCCTCCAACTGGCTCAAGGCTCTCCAGAAACAAAACTCCCCACATTGACTTGACTTTAGCTCCTCCAGTTCCCTATTCCAATCTGCCCCAGTGAAGTGAGATGCCTTTCTCCTCAAATTGTGTTCCTCTGCACCCGTGGCTACCCTTGCAGAATGCCTCCCCTGCAGGCAAATGTTGTGGTCTCTGCCATGAGCCTTTCCCGGCTGGTGTGGTGCAAGGGGCATGGTGTCACTAAATCGGACAGAATTGGGTTTTAATCTTGACTCATCTATTTATTTGCCACATGACCTCGAGGCTACATAACTCTCAGTCTCCCCCTCTGTAAACCAAAGATGATAACAATGATTGCTCCTATCTTAATCGAGCGCTATAATACTAGTGTCATTTATTGAGAGCTCCTGTGTCGATCTAATCTTCACAATAATCAATCAGGGTAGTTATTTTAATGCCCACTTTACAAACGAGAAAACTGAAGCTCAGAAAGGCAAGAAACTTACCTTACATCACTGAGCTAGAAATCAGGAGAGACAAGGCTTCAAATCAAAATAGTGTTTGTTTGTTTTAACTGTTCCACAGCTAATATTGTTCCCCCTGTGTCATTATTTCTTCACCTCACCTTATAGAGTTACACTGATGCTCATAAATGATGTAGGTAAGGAATTCAGAACACAGTGGGCACTTAATGAAGTTTTTCTTATTGTCCATTTCTCTCAGCTTTGCTCTCTTTTAATCAATGTCTCTATATTTTGGTTTTAGCTTTAGTTAATATGTAAGTACGCACTTATATAATCTATATTTTTTTTTAGTACTTTTTAGTTAATGCATTGGGGTATCTTACATTTCTGTGTGGCTGGCTTTACCCCTAGACAAAGTAGGAGGCTGCTTTCGAAAGGTGCTTTCTAGGATCCCTATGCTCTGTCTTGGGGAGTGGTGTAGTGCCTTTCATTCTATGATTAATATGTGCTTAAAAATGCAAAATCCCCAGAGAATACTTTGAATTCAAAGCATTCATTCAAACCAACATTTATTGAGTACCCAGTAGGTATCAGGAACTGTTGTAGGCAACAGGCATCACAGATGAGTGAGATGAGTTTCCTTCCAGTCTGATAGTTCTGATTCAATGCAAGGCCGGAAACTAACCACCTGCAGCTGTGCCATCTGATCGGGTGGCATGAGCCACACGCTGCTACCGAGCACTCGACATGCACGAGGATGTACTGAAAGTGTAAAATTCACACTGGGTTTCAAAGATGTACTAGGAAGAAATAATGTGAAATACCTCATTCATAATTTTTGCAATGATGACATGTGGAAATGAGGATTTTTTTTCTACGTTGGATTAAAAAATATATTATTACGACAGATTTTAATGTGGCTACTAGAAAGTTTTATATTCCACATGTGGCCCTCATTGCAGCTCGTGTTCTATTTCTATTAGACAGGGCTGGCCTACAGTAATTGGGGACGGTTTCAGAGAATGAGTTAGAGATTACTATTTGTATGTATTTCATTTGACAAAAATTGGATCATGCTGGTAATAACTGGTTTGTAACTATGTTTTCCCCCACTTAATAAAATATATGGATGTCATTCCGTGGTTGGATGGCAGTTCATTAAACAGATGGCTCATAATTGATTTAACTGGGATCTGTGAGCAGTTATATATTTGAGTGGCCTACGAGGACTAGCAGAACTAGAACTCTGGGGTAGAAGGTAGGAGGTCACAAGTAGAGGGGATCTACAAGTCCGTGTGGGCAAATGCCTCATTTGAGACATGAGCACACTGAGAGCCAGGGATGATGAGTGACTTTCTTTTCACTTTTTTTTTTTTAAAGCTTAACACTTTGAGAATTTCCTGGGTACAATGCCCCATGCATCTTCTTCATTTTATCCATGACCTTCATGATAACTTATTAGGTAGGGGCTATTGTTATTTCTATTCAACAAATGGGGAATCCAAAGCCTATGGGGGTCACAAAGCCAGTAAGTGGCAGAGCTGAGACTTGAACCCAATCAATTTTGTGGCAGACAGAACTTTTAGCCACTATACCAGCAGGTCCCCAGATTGAATTGGGGTATCTTACATTTCTGTGTGGCTGGCTTTACCCCTAGACAAAGTAGGAGGCTGAATAAATGAATCATTTTTGATGGAAACAAACACAGGACTACTCACATTTTATTTTAGCAATAAAACAACAACTATTGCTACAGCTTCTATCACTGTCACTTATAATTATCATTTTGAAAAGGTAAGAAGTGTTAAAAATTTTAAAGTGAATAAATTTAGTTTTGTAAAAAAAAAACCCACCTCACTTCACTGCACATATTTTTTCAGATTTCACTGTGGATTGGCAAACACAGGGATGCAGGTAGTGAGTTGGGGCTGGTCTTAGGGAACGGCGTGGGACTCAACAGGAGGAACTTTGGGCATGCCGAGCCGGCTGCCAAATGATGACCAGGGTCAGATTGTCGGACCCTCTGCAGGTTCTTAATGTGCCACCAAGAAGTGCTAGCCTTTGTTACTGTTGTTCTGGTGAATGTGAGGTCCTTTACTCCATAGGTCCTTTATTGCACCTGATCTGTTTGGGGCAGCCTTGTCCATGGAGATGAACGGTTGTTTTCTCCATCTTGGTTACTCTGGAAGGGCATACAGCATCAAGGTAGGGTCCTTGGCTATCAAGATGCTGGCTCCATTTCTCTGCCTTTGTATTTAGGAGCAGGCTGATGAGACACACGTGCTGCTTTTCCATCACTACGTTTAACTCTGCTTTTATATACAATTGGCATCTTCTTGCTCTGCTCGCCTTCGCCAGCCAAATAATTTTAAGTCCCACTGCAAATACAGTCCTTCTGTGGCTTGATGCTTCATCAATTGGAAGTGTCCTAGAGACTGTAGGATTAAGTTGGTATGACCCAGATTTTTGTTGTTCTCTCTCTAATGTGTCGTCACATCATTTATATTTAATGATTATTAGATGGCAAGTATCTTTAAAGAGTTTTTAGTTTCTCCAGAGATAAGTAAACTCCAAATGTTATCATCGATAAGCTTAGCATTGCTGTTGTTTTGTGTTGACTTTGTTGAGATAGGACTAATACCTAACGGTTTTGAATTAGGAAAAACAGCAAAAACAACCCAGGTTAAGTATTAGAAAAAGTCTGCACAGTATTTAAGATAAAACTCAAGTGAAAAGTTAAGGATTGGTGAGAAAAAGAGGAACGGTGTGACAGTGTGACTTTCTTTGTATCAGTGCTGATGAATGCTTCTTGGGTACTGTTCAGAAAAGCATGTACTAGAGTAGAAATAAAATATTTGTTACTTTTATTAATTATAAAATAAGTTTGCATTTCATGTTTTTATCTATAACAGTTTAAATCAATTTTAGACAATTGAGTTCTTACAGGAGATCTGCATTCAATTGCACATCGAATATAATAAATGTTGAATGATGCACACATTTTAATCTTTCTCCATTTGGGAAATTGGAGTTCTAGTCCCCATTTTTCCATAACTGTTTTTTAATTGATGAAGGAAATTTTTCTTTTATCCCAGGGTTACTAACCTTCCTCAGCCTTTTGTGTATTCCCCAATCAAAAGGTTTTTGATTATCTAAAGAAATGACACCCACTGGTTCGCCTTTATAGATCATTTTGTTACCTCTTTCAAAGCATCTTAACAGGTTGGGGAGCCCAGATTTACCCTAACAAAAGCCAGGCTGGTCGCTCCCTTTTGTAACCTCCTCCTCGAAGCAATTTATAACTTTCCCTTCAGTGCACGGCTGAATTGGTTATACTGGGATCCAAGAGCAGCTGTGGGGGGTCCTGGATTGTTTTCAGAGGTCATCAGAGAATCTTTCTAGAAAATTATGGCAGCACTGAAAATTCTCAGCGCCCAGAAGGGTAAAGAGAAAAACTTCTTTTTTTTTTCAAACCCTGTTGATTTCTGCCTGTTATTTAATCTTTTTAATGATTTTCAACTGCTGAAATTTAGATTGTGTCAGGAGTTATCTTGGGTTTAGTGTAGCTGCATAATAAGAATGAGAGGAAAGGTTACATGAGGAAGATTGTTAGAGGGAAAAGGTGACTTTAGGGCACAGTCTTGGAGGAGAGAAGGCTGAGATTGCTAGAATTTGTAATTCTTAAAAGACATTTTTTTTGAGTTTTAATTGTTTTTTTTTTAAATTTGAATTTAAAATTGTAGGAATTGTTAGACTAAAGGCAAAACTTATGCTACTGATAAATTTTAAAAGGTGTGCAAAGAAGCAATTCATTCCTTTTCCTTTTATTTTTTTTATTACCCAGTTACACACAAATACTCTCTTTGAAAATGTCTTAAACAAAAAGACACATGTAGATTGAGAGTTGCTGTTGAGGAAGGAAGCCATTACCATCAGTTTGAAATGAACTCTTTCAGTTCACAGAAAATATATTTTTATTTTTATACAGAGGGGTCCACACTGTAGACTTTTTTGCTTTATAATATGTCTTGGAAATCTTTACATGTTAATTCATGTAGATCTACTGTATTCTTTTTCAGGGTCATGTGATATTTCATAGCATAGTGGATATACTAGAAACTACATAAGTAGGGTCCAGTTCATAAACAGTGTCTATGTTTATAAATTTTTGTTACCACAAGCAATAATACGGCACATGTACTTCTCCCAAACACTCTGTGTACACACGAGTGAGTATCCGTGAAAGAATTTCCTGGAGGTAGAATAGCTGGCCTCATTCACACTTAGCATACTGAAATACCCCCTAATGGATCTGCCTGCCTCTGTGACCCATTGCCCATGTAGCATACAGAGGGTTATTTTTGAAAGTGTAAATTATGTTGCTTTTCTGCTTAAAACACTTGAAAGTCTTTGTCTTACTTCAGAGCAATGACTTGACTCCTTGATACAGTGTATCAAGTCCTGCCTGTGGCCACTGCCTACCCCCCTGAGCCCATTTCTCATGTTTTCTTTCTTTCTTTCTTTCTTTCTTTCTTTCTTTCTTTCTTTCTTTCTTCTTTCCTCTTCTTCTTCTTCTTCTTCTTCTTCTTCTTCTTCTTCTTCTTTGAATGTTTATTTATTTTTGATAGAGAGCACAAGCAGGGGAATGGCAGGGGCGGGGTGGGGAACAGAGGATCCAAACTGGGCCCATCGCTGACAGCAGAGAGCCTGATGCTGGGCTCGAACTCACAAACTATGAGATCATGACCTGAGCTGAAGTCGGATGCTCAACCGACTGAGCCACCCAGGTGTCCCATTTCTCATGTTTTCTTCTGCTCCAGCCAAAAGAAGCTACTTTCAGTCCTCCAATTTCCTCAGTCTCTGTTTCACACACATAGACGTATTTATGTCACAATTCCCTCTGTCTGGGCACTACTCCCAGCTGCCAAATCTTACTCACCTTTAGATCTCAGCTTGAAATGATTTTCTCCAGGAAGCTTCCCCTAAACCCAGCCTGCACCCCCTCCACCCCAGGCATGCTCATGCACACAAACTCCCCAGTTAGAGTCCCTGTGCATATCTTCTCCCAGTACTCAATTCCCCACATGGCAGTTGCCTCTTTATGTGAATTCCCCATAAATCCCCTGTCGTTTTCATGTCTATTACACTGCTCAGTGATGTCCACGGTGTCACATCAGGCACCATAAAATTCTGAAGTATCTCCTAACTTCTGAAGAGCATTAAATTATTTCATAGAGCCTAGCACAGCACATGGCATTATAAAAGGCATTTCTCTGAAAGGGTGTTCTTGGGAAACTGGAGATTTTGTTGAAAGTGAAAGTTAACGCAGATTCACAGAATTACAGCGCGGGAAGAGCACTTGGAAATCATCTAGTTTCTTGCTAGTCAAAGCGTGCTCTGTGGACCCACAGCATGGCATCTCCAGAAAGTTTGTCAGAAAGGCCTCATCCCTGACCTACTGAGTCATAATCTGCATTTGAATAGTCACCCCAGGTGATTTGCTGACACGTTTAAGTATGGAAAACACTACTCTGGTTCTCAGTCTGCCTTTACATTCATATCGTCTGGGGAGCTTTTTATAAATACCAGTGCAAGCCCCCCACCCACCCCCCCACCCCCACCCCCCCACCTCAGAGTTTCTGATTCTGTTTGGTCTAGGGAAGAACCAGGCAGGTTACTGTTGTTATTGCTTTTTAATTCCCAAGTGATTCCAAAGTCTAAGAGCCAATCCCTAACTTGGGCCCTCTTCTTCTATGATATTGATAAGGATATTGTAGATAGCAGTTCAGTGGCCGAATTGTGATTAGAGCCCATATTTCTTACTGTGGTCCTATGTCCTTTACTTGATATCAGTACTCTCTGAGCAACCACTCAGAAAACCTGTAAAGGATCTTTTAATAGCCTCACTTCATTTTTCAGAGGGAAAACTGAAATTGTCTAGGGTGGCTTCACGGCAACAGGATGATAACTCAGATCCAAAAAATTTTCTTTGTTCTCTCTCTCTCTCTCTCTCTCTGCACTTCTCATCACTAAACATTCTGTCAGATAAGATCCTTTGACCCTGCTCAGGATTTGGGATCAAATCACCCATCAAAAGTCTGTAGATTTATCTTCTGACAAGGAAGATAGGTCACCCCTCCTTATCATTGAACCTGAAACATACCTGTAATAAACAGTCACCTAAAAATATACTCTTCATAGAAGGCTGTCTTTTAAATTCCAAATCTCAAAGAAGGGGCATAGTCTCCAGAAGCACAAATGAAACCCCAGATAATTTGGCACCTGCACCTGAAACCAGCAAGTTTGCTGCTGGGCTTTGATTTCTAAAGAAAACTTTTGCCTGAGTTCTTATTTACTCCTCAAATGCTGCTGTTCTCAGCAATTGGAGATGAGCTCCCACCTCTGATGCAGGTGAGAATGTGTGCTGCCCAACAAGCTGGTAATCCTGGGTGGAGAAGTAAGTGCTTAGAGCACTGGTTGGGAGGGTCTCGGTGCCTTTTCCTTTGGAATGTGATATTATCACTAGATTAAGAGGCTAGACACCTGGTGAGGAAATATTAGCCTTATTCTGTCTGAGTGTTTTTGATGTCTTCCTGGATTATTGCTGGTTGGAGAATTTTCAGTTCTATTAAAGATTACATGACCCTGAACTCCTCAGAAATAAAAATAAGTGTATAGAAGAAGGTAACCATGGAAAATATACATTTAATAAGAAGATTCTCTAGACTGATAGCTTTCTTTATTTCCAAAGTTTATACTGATTAGGTAAGAAACTTTCATCTGCAAGTGGAAACATCACGGTTAGGGGGTAAATTTCAGACCAACCATTTTTACAAGTTGTTTTACCTGGATTCTGATTATCCTACAGGGAAAAAAGAGGTGAACTTCCCATATTCCCACAAAAATGGCAAACTTTACTGTATTGTCCCAACAGCGATTACTGAAAGCACTTGAGCGTGGAGGCAGATAAAAATGAAGAGTGCACATGTGCCCAAAGAGAATATTATATTGATCCTGACTGCCAGTGATGGGAGATGTGATATTTGAATGGGTTTAGCCAAACTCAAGAAGTTAAAGCCCCTTGGGATGATTGAGGAGAAAATATACACTCCCTTCCAGATGCTTGGACTGGTCTGAGGTTTCTGAGTTCTGATATTTTGAGGAGGCGGCACCATTTCCAGCTCTAGCATTTATAAGTGACCTCTCATTTAAGAAAATCAGTGGAGGAACAACTGGGTGGGTGGCTGTGTCGGTTGAGCATCCAATTCTTTATTTGGCTCAGATCAGGTCATGATCTCATGGTTCGTGAATTTGAGCCCCATGTCAGGCTCAACGCTGAGCAAGGAGACTGCTTAAGATTCTTTCTTTCTCTCTCTCTCTCATTCTCTCTCCCTCTCCCTCTGCCCCTCCCATAGCTGACACTCTCTCTCCATAAATAAATTAAATAAATAAATAAATAAATAAATAAATGGAGAGGAACATAATCTGACTAGAAAGTGACTAGAAATATAGAATATCCTTTTGTTTGTGCTTCACTACTTGACAATTTCTTTGAAGAATTATCATGGAATCTTTTTCTAACACTCCCTCATATCCTTGTGGAAAATTCAAAACCTGAACAGAAGAAAGGAAGGGAAGAAAGAAATGTGATGACATAAAATTTCTCAAAACTTAAAAGCAACAACAGTAACCAGTCCATTGAAGCAGGTGGGTGTTTGCTGTTGTTCGATTTTCTTTTTATTTATTTATTTATTTAATTTTTTTTTTAACGTTTATTTTATTTTTGAGACAGAGAGAGACAGAGCATGAACGGGGGAGGGGCAGAGAGAGAGGGAGACACAGAATCAGAAGCAGGCTCCAGGCTCTGAGCCATCAGCCCAGAGCCCGACGCGGGGCTCGAAGTCACGGACCGTGAGATTGTGACCTGAGCTGAAGTCGGACGCTCAACCGACTGAGTCACCCAGGAGCCCCTCGATTTTCTTTTTAAATGAAATATTACAACCTTATAGAAAAGTACAATATTACTAATATCCAAGTACTCAACAATTAGTGTTCTCAACATTTCACCATATTTGCTTTGAATTATTTTTTTAAGAAAGAAACATTTACAGATACAGTCCATTGTGTACCCTTGTTACCACGTTTACTATGCTATAGTGATTTTATGCTCTTACTACATATGTTTGTATCAATAATCATTAGATAATATTGCTTTGTATGATTAAAAAAAGTTTTTAGTATTTATTTATTTTTGAGAGAGAGAGAGAGAGAGAGACAGAGCATGAGCGGGGAAGGGTTGGAGAGAGAGGGAGACACAGAATCCGAAGCAGGTTCCAGGCTCTGAGCTGTCAGCACAGAGCCAGACGCAGGGCTCAAACCCACAAACCATGAGATCATGACCTGAGCCAAAGTCAGAAGCTTAACCAACTGAGCCACCCAGATGCCCTGTTTTATATAATTTTAAAGTTTATAGACATGGTAAGACATCAAATATATCCTTGTACCAATGTTATTATTATTATTATTATTATTATTATCATTTTGCTTCAAATTGTGTTTGTGAGATTTTTTTCCATGTTGATTCACACAGCTCTAGTGAGTTCATTTTACTTCACCTGTTGTATGAATATGGCATGATATATCCATTCCTCTATTAATGATGAGCCTCTATGTGGTTTTCAATTGTTCACCACAGCTTTATTTATACTAGTTTAAAGTCTTTTACATGTATCTTTATGCACAGGTATGAAAGTTTCTCTAGAAATCTACCAAAGACTAGAACTGATGGGTTGAAGTTAAGTAGTCTTCAATAGTATTGTAATATTGCCAATGTAGGAGGACTTCTTAATCCCAAAGAGGCATATCATAATTTTGAATTCCTGTGGTATAATTTAAAATGCTTTAATAAGTCCCATAAAACAACATGGATCTGCACTCTCTAGCCTGCATCTGGGGTGTATGCTCAGCTCTCTGATCTCGGTGTCCAATATAGAAATTATATGTGACATGTTCTTCCTTCGTAATGCAGTACATGTGCTCTTCTTCCATTCCCCCCCCCCCCCCGAAGCTTTTGACAGTAGTAAGAACAAGATGGTTGGACCCGCCTGGCTAAAACATTTTCACCTCTAAAATGACAGTTACAAAGAACTAGCTCAAATGAATCAGAATTATAGGCAGGGATCCCGTAAGATTACATTAAGAAATTTCAACAGAAGGACTTGTTTAGGCAAAACAAAGCCAATTAGAGGGCAAGAGTAGGGGAAACTGTATTATATTTAAAGACTAAGTCCTACTTTTAAAGATGGAGAACAAAACTGAGGGTTGATGGAGGAGGTGTGTGGGGGATGGGTATTAAGGAGGGTACTTTGGGGATTAGTGCTGGATGTTGTAAGTGATGAATCACTAAATTCTACTCCTGAAACCAATATTACATTATATGTTAACTAATTCGAATTTAAATAAAAATTTGGGGGAAAAAAGCTAACTTCTGGGTTTTGGTTGTAGGAGGAAACCTAATACTAGTATATTAGTTAGCTAAAATTATCTTGTGTTGGGTCCTATCTCCTGGTACTTTTAGGTAGCTAGGTTGGAGAAAAAGGTTTAGAGGAGTTTTCAAAATACAATAAAATCGTCTCATCTTACAAGTGTAGAAATAAAGGTTTTCTTTTACGTGTAGCTTTTTGGTAATATCTAGCTTACAGTTTCCAGGATAGATAGATCTAGTAAAATCCACTTCTTCAGTCAAACCGAGTCAAAGCACGTCATATTAGTGACACTCCAAAAAAATTAAGGTGTTGAAATTAGACACTGAAAGAGAGGAATAAAGAGTTGTGTTATTTACACTCAGTATTTCTACATTTTTTTTTAAAATTTATTTTTGGGACAGAGAGAGACAGAGCATGAACGGGGGAGGGGCAGAGAGAGAGGGAGACACAGAATCGGAAACAGGCTCCAGGCTCCGAGCCATCAGCCCAGAGCCCGATGCGGGGCTCGAACTCACAGACCGCGAGATCGTGACCTGGCTGAAGTCGGATGCTTAACCGACTGCGCCACCCAGGCGCCCCTCTACATGTTTTTGATTTCTAGATCTCTAGTATCTCCAGGTCATTGAAGTGGAGTAGTCAGTAGAAGAGTGTTGGACCTTTGCCACCACTCCAGAACTTAAAAGTCTTCACTGACTCAATAAATGATCCATAAATACATGCATGTATCTGCAATCCAAATTGTATTCATCCAATCATGCATATATAACGGATTCTTTTTTGAAAAAGTTACACTTATTTCAATTAACGTATACTTAGAAGTTACTTGCAAAGGTGTATATTGGGAAGAAGACACTCTAGGAAGATATGGCCTGTAAAGGAGTAGACTGTTTGCTGGACCAAGTTGGAGTGTTCAGAAAAGCTCCCATATTCCCAAGTCTACTCTTGTTTTCTTTCCTCACCCGTAGCTTCCCTGCTACTTCCCTGCTTTGAAATAGGAAATAGTAATGTAATTAAAACCTCACTTCAGGGATCCAGATCCCTTGCCCCCTATCGAATTTGCACTCTGGGCCTCGACGGGATATATCCTTATTTTACTCACTCTCAAATGGTAGGTGTGCCTGTAATGGTGCTTCTTCAATAGACTGAGTAGTTGTGAATTTGGCTGTGTTCTCAGTAACAGAAAATTTGATGCATTTTGGTAGAATTCCTCATTCATGGTCTAACAGTACAACTGGTAAGAGTAAGAAGTAACGGCAGGTTACTGCTGACCATCTGCTAGCAGACCAAGAGAAAACAACTATTTGTATTGATGCTCTACCATTGTAAGGTGCCGAGTCTTTCCATCCTCACCTCATATTGCTCCCTGATCCCTGAACATGTTGTGCTCATTTTTCTTTTAACACTAGACTTTAAAAAGCAGGTTATCATACTCTGAACTTTCCTCCCTCTTATATCCTGCTATTCAAATCCTACCCATTCTTCAAAGTTAAGCTGAACCCCACCATCTCCTTTGACCATTCCTCAAAGAGAGCAACTCACAGTTCAACTTCTGCCTGGACATTTCAGTTGCTTCAGTTGACATACAGTCATGTGCTGTTTTGGACCAGCAATTTATGTCCCATAGTTTTTCTTTGCCCCAATAGACTGTGGTGAATAAATACCTTGGGAATAGGAACCATACATGTTTCCTACTTC
Organism: Panthera uncia; assembly: GCF_023721935.1. Lineage (NCBI taxonomy): Eukaryota > Metazoa > Chordata > Mammalia > Carnivora > Felidae > Panthera > Panthera uncia. Next base: position 82,827,968 of record NC_064810.1, read on the forward strand.
TCTCTCCTCTAGAAGTCCTAACAGGATTCTGGGGCTACTGGGTATTTTTTTGAATTTAATTACTTCTTTGTCTTGACATTTAACTTGCCATAGGTTTACATCTTCTCTCTCTATGGGAATATAATCATCTTAACAAAAACTATAGCTAAGATCTTTGTGTCCCACATACAGCCATTGATCAATCAACAGTTTTGAACAATGAGAACATCATGAAATGAGAATATCATGCCTCTGAAAAAAGGGTGTGTGTGATTCATTAGTTTAAACAACAGTTTTTTCTCAAGGATTTTGTCATGGAAAAGGTGAGGGACACAGCTTCTGATCTTTAATCTCAAGACAAGTCAGTTCTTCAGGCTCCAATGGCCATGTTGGATCGTTTCTATTCAAAGTGTAGGGTTAAATCTTTTCCACCCTTTCATCTATAGTACCTTATGCAGTGTCTGGCACTCAGGCCATTGGTCCATGATTATTGATTGAAATTGCATAAACCAACAGGTAGTTCAAGCATTTATTGAGGTCTTACCGCTTCCTCCCATTATCTCATCTAATCCTATGACAATCAATTGAAGAAGGTAATATGATCATGCTTTTACAGATAATAGAACTGAAGCTCAGAGATATTAAACTTTTGTCCAGCTTCACAGCTAGAAAAGGATAGAAACGCGATATAAAGTTCATTTTGCTTGGGTCCTCCAGACCCAAATCGCAAACCCTTTGCATTACATCATACTGCTTTGCCTTCAGAAATTTAATTTTGTTGGATGGACCTTAGGACAATTAATATATCTCCAGGTTGATAGAAAAACCTCAAACTGGACCCAAGTCTACTTAAACTTGACAGAGGAGCCATTTCAGGCTCTTGAAAAAGCTGTTGTATATTCACTGAAGAACTTAGGACCGGTGAGGGTTTTTTGACATGAAAAAAGCAAATATTGACATCAGTTTCAATGACAAGTATTGCTCTTCAATTGTTATCCTTTAACTTTATTATTGTAACTTTATGTTCTTAAGCACTTGCTTAAGCACTTATTTTTCATTAGTTATGTGCCCATTCAATTGCCCAAAAGAATTGACCTCTGGGACAAAAATTGTCTCCCTATTCTTTACCTCCCCCCTCAATCCCAGATAGTGTACAGAACAGTAACCTTATTTCTAAAATTATCTATTAATTTGAAGGGAAAAAATATAATCCCTGGATTTATATAGGGATTCATGGACTTGTTTTAGAACTGGAAAAAAAACTCACACATTAGTGAAGCTGAGTCACTTGATCAAGGTCACAGAGTTAGCTAACCTCTTAGTTAAAGTATAGACCTAAAATGGACCCTAGAGATCATCTAATTCAACCCCTTCATTTTTCAGACAAGTTAACAGTTACACACAATCCCAATACCTTTCAAGGTAAATACCTACAATGTCTTTCCACAATGACCTGGCTCCTCGTTGTAAAAACGACTGATGCTTTGTGTGCCTTTGTGTTAACTTAAGGTACATTCTTAAATATACCCACACTCCGTAACTATAGTGGACAGAATTGATGTTCAGTAGCTTTTCGGAAGCCTCACCATGGAAACAAAGGTTTGGATTCCCTCAGATTGGATTTCGATGTCTTCCTCTAGAGCAGATAAATTGAGGCTCCTGCAGGCATGGGTTCTGTCAGATGAGACTTTAAATTTCAAAGTAAAAGATACTTCTCGGCAGGATATTAAAGAGTGTCATGGTGCACCATTAGCAAGGAATGCAGCCTGTCCCAATTCTCTTGGCCGACCCTTTGAAAACCTTGACTGAGGGAAAATCTTGTTCTTGGCCTCCTGGACTCTTGGAAGCTCTAAAGAAATGTAATTGCTTTTTGCAGCTAATAGACACTTAAAAATTGCTTCCAAGGAAAATATGTCTAGTCGTTGATCATTAATATAAAATAATGGAGATGTGAAAAAGTCAAAATACTTGTTTTTGAGCATAATAAAAAATATTCCTATGTTTCAACCCCAACAGCTCTAGAAAGTCAGTTCTGCCTGTGGGAAGTAATTTTTGTTGTGTAGAGTGTGGTCCTGCTTTTGTAACTTAGAAATGTTAACAGTTGCTACATGGTCAGCAATAGTAAAGGGCGTATCCATCCTTATTTCCAAGCTGACGCAACATGTTTTAAGTGGATGGTGTTTGGTTTCATTATGTTAACAGCATCTCCCTGTGCTCTTTGATGCATCGCTTCAGTGCTTAGTAATTTAGTAACAGGTTGGAAATGGGCTCAGGGTAAAATGAGCCTCTGTTACCATAGGGACAACTATCCACCTTTTACTTTTGAATTAGCATTGTGGCTGAAGGTGACATTTTGTCCCAGGGTTCAGAGAAAAAAAAGAAGTTATAAATTATATCGTATATATAAACTTGTTGAATGTGCCAGTCCTTTAGAATCTGCTCTTGAGGTACTAGCTGATCAGAGATTGATATGTTCTAATCAAGTCAGCATGAGAGGTGATAATTTTACATTTGTGCAAAAGAAAAATATTAATATTTTCACAATGAAAATTACCTGTTCATGCTTTGTACTTCTGTTAAGACTCGGGTTATGTGAGATGCAGACAGCCTGGTCTTCTAATCTTTTGAGGCATGCTCTTAATTATTACTATCAATCTAAGAAGCTGGATGAAATCCTAGGCATAAAAGAGATCAAATCCAGATTTAATATTGGGTGCATGATTTAACTTTTGTTCCATTTTTCCTGCTTTATATTAGTCTTAAAGAACATCAATGATTATACCTCACTGACTCACTTAAAAGGGGTGCCCTTATAAATATCTGGAATAGCTACCAGATGAGATAGTATATATACCATATTTATGAAAACCTTTAGTATATCTTCACAGTAACAATTTCCAAATAGCCCTGGACTACAAAAAGCATGATTCAGCCAATAAAATTCACACTGGACATTAGAATAGTCACTTTGGTCTTTTTGGCCCACACTCTAATTAGAATGATCTCTGATAGCATTTAGGTCTTAGAAGTGCATAGTTCCTTTTGTGATTGTATATCTGTTTTGCATGTACATGTGTGGCAAACACTAACCTTTGGTTAAGATCTTCAGCGAATGAAGAATAGAAACCTCACAGAGCAAGTTGCTATTTAACTTTTTGCCCCCAACACTAATGATTTGTTGGAATTGATAGTTTTTATATTTATAATTAATGCTTTTAGCATTTCAAAAGTTTTCAGGTGCTCTTGAATACTTGAATGCTAGGAAGTACAGTAACTTTTAAAGTTCAAGAAAAGTTCGTCATTTGGCTGCAATTTATGAAATCATGACAAATGCCACAGACTTTGTTTCCTGGGACTCTAATAGATTTATGTGAGAGAAGTAAAGGGTGATAACTGATATGATAAACAGCTTCAAAAACTGGAGATTCAGTTGCACTAACAAGTCTTTCTTTTCCATTCAAATGTTTTCCCAAGAAGCTAGTTATGCTTTAGTGTAAATTTCTTTAATTAGCTCAATCAGATTCAACCTCTTTGACCTCAGCCGCAGCAATTTCTTACTCAACACATCTCCAAAGACTGAATATTTTGAATGGGGAAGGGAAGAAGTGAAGATTTTGACTGAGTGGATATTAAGTGAAGGGAATGAGTGGTCAAGAATCATGATGGTGAGATCTGGGTCCCGAGGGGTCAGACTCCTGTCCCTTCCCCATTTTGTTGTATTCCCAGCCCCTCCTCAACTCATGTCTCTTTTCATTTATTGTGAGAATTTTCAGACTGCCCTATTCTTGGAGAGCTCTACAAATTATTCCTTGAGATACAAAGTCTCTTATGTGTCAGAGAGTTGAGAGCTCACTCCTGGGTATAAAATGCTCTTCTTAGGAAATAAAGCACAAAAATCATTTCCCCCCCTTCATTTTCAAAGAGCTGTGATAAGAGTTAATAGTAGGCCATGGCATTAGAAGACTACCCAGAAGACAATTCATAAACTCCCTACTCCCTAGCTATTTTTGCTCATTTATGAATCATTTGTTCAGTCCTTTTCCACATGAGTTTATGAACCCTTTTGCATGTGGCTGGCTCATTCAGCCTATTGATGAAAGTGTTTAGGAAGAAGCTGGATGGTCATTTGTGGGAGATGTTTGAAAAAGGGTTTAAGCACCAGATGTTGGGTTGAGTTAGGTTACCTTCATGGTCTGCACCAATCTGAGGTCCTAGGAGAGAGATGACAAGTTTCAACAGAGCAGCCCTTTGATCAATTAATAATGTCTATATAGTGCCCTTGCTTGAAAAGAATTGTAAGGCCATGTCCAAGTTCTTCACAAGAAATGCCCAAGATCAATTAGTCAATGACCACCTTTCTATAAAGGAAGGTTAGTGTGCATGGCTATTTGCCATCCCTGTCCTAGAAAACCAAATGGGAAGTTGATTCTGACCTGCATTTCCATGTGAAACTGTCTCCATAGTTTTCTGTTCATGTGCACTGACTAAATCTTGAACCCATCCAGTCATTGTGCATGACAAGCTGTTACTCTGAACAAAGAGAGAATAAGAGAGCATGGTTCAGCGTCAGGTAGTTTTAGAAAATAACTCAGTTGTATTTGTCATCAGCATCTCTCTAATAAAGGGCGATGCTTTAAAAACGTAGACATTTAGATCTGTATGAGATAATTTGCTGCTATAGCTGTAATTAAAAGTGACAAAAGAGTTGATATGTGATCTTGCAAGGCAATGCAATAATAGACCTAAATGTACAACCCTCCATTTAATACATGACCTGTTGAGTGTAGTATGGTTTTGAGTGAGACTGGCTTTAAATCAGTCTCAAGAAATTAGGACCCAGGTTCACATCTTAGATTAGTCAACCACAGGATCCCCCCATCAAGATACATAAAGTAAGATTCTAGATATGTGTGATTTATATGAATTCTGTTTACCTATGTCTGTGTGAAAGGCTGTCAAAATGGATGTTGCCTTTAATCTGAAAGTACTCAGCTGTTGGCATTTTGGCATTATCCCTACTCAGAAATGAAGATATGAGATTTAAGGTATTTCTGAGGAATTTTAAATAATTGCTAGAATCAATTTGAGTTCTGTAAAAACCTGTACATATCTTGAGAATGAAAACAAAGGACTATTCATATGGATGATCCCTTGCCAAATTGGGCGTGTGAAAGCTTATAAGAATTTACTAATATACCTTAATATAGTGACTTAAGGCCTTAAGAATATAACTCCTTCAAATGCCTTAAATTTCAAGAGGGTTTTACTACCCATGTTTTCTTTTAAGAATGTGATGCATTTGGAACAATACAGATGGGCAAATGATTCTTTAAGCATTATTCTTGGCACCAAAGAGGAATTAAAATACAAGCCTTACAGATTGAGTATGCTAATACATCAACAAAGCTAGAAAGTGGAAAGACCCATGTAGGTATTTTCTCCCATGTTGAGCTATTGGAGAGAGAATGTTTTTCTGTAAATAGAATGGGCACATCAACTTGGTCTGACTAGTTTCCATAAACAGAGGTGAATTAAAAATGGGTAGGAAGAACTTAGTCCAAGGGTGGGTTGAAGCCAGCAAAATTCTCCACTTAGTCAAGGACCAAGTTGTGGACAAACAAGTTCAAGGCATTTCTCATTATGTTACACAATGTATTTTCCATACAGGGCACATTCCTCCCAGCTTTGAACAATAAGATAATATTTGCCTTTTCACATAGACTGAAGTATCTTCTCTCTCTCTTTTTAAAAGTTTATTTACTTTTGAGAGAGAGAGAGAGAGAGAGCAAGGGGGAGGGACAGAGAGAGAGGGACACAGAATCTGAAGCAGGCTCCAGGCTCTGCACTGTCAGCACAGAGCCTGATGCAGGGCTTGCACTCATGAACGTGAGATCATGACCTGAGCCAGGTCAGATGCTTAACCGACTGAGCCACCCAGGCGCCCCTGGACTATGTATCTTTTTCATCAGATAAGAACACTTCACAATTCTCTTGTTGCACTGACTGCCAGGAATCTCAGAGCTATGCTTGGTACTCAGTTTCAGAAACAATGTCATTCTAGCTTCCTGGCACAGGTATGTTTCTTTTCCCTAGGTGATTTCTATTCTTAAAAAAAATTGCTACCTTACAAAATTGTAAGTTGCCTCAAATCCTTTGTGGGGATATGAAGAGTCTAATTTCAACATAAAATAAAAATATGTAAAAGTTGTTGAAATAATTTCTTATGTGTTTTGGCCTTAAGATCTAAAGATAAGTCTAGAAATTTGGGCCATTAGGATTGCACAAATAGTTGTGAAACTTAAGTCAAATGGGGGGCAGTGTTGTTGTGTTGACATGGAAGTTTATTTTTAAAAAAGGTTGAATGCATTGTTATTCTTTGCATACACGAAACATCACATGCAACTCCTGCCTTTTACATGACGTATTGCCATCCCTCCAACGTGGGTCTCCTGCCTGTCCAGATGCCACCTGTATGAGTGTAGCATCTTTGAAGATTTTGCTTAAAACTGACTCCTCCCTGAAACCTCTGTATATATACCTCTCCTGCTATATGCTCTTCAATCCCTGATATCTTTATTGTTTTCACATATATTTGTTATCAGTGTCACATTGTTGCTATCTACCTATATGCCTGTTGTCTTCTACCTATCTCCTACGCATCACTTCTTAATATTGGCTGTGCGCTGGAATCAACAGGGAAGAATATAAGTAACACTGATGAGTGAATTTCACCCCCCAGACATTCTGATTTGCTTCATATGAGGTGCAGCCTAGGTGCCAAGATTTTTGAAATCTTCCTAGATCTACCTGCAGCCACAGTTGAGAAGTTCAAACCATTGTCTTTAGAAGGTTAAGATCATCTTTATTTATCCTTCCCTGCTCTAAGAACATTGACTTGCACTTAGCAGGTGTTGAAAGATATTTATTGACATGTCTGGCATGGTAGGTGATGGGAAATCTTTTATTCCATCACTCATAATTTTTAGGAAAGTTTGATTATTTCTAACTCATTTATTTGCTCCTGTACACAGCATAAATGCATTAAGCAGCTTCCTTAAAAAAAAAAAAAAAGAAAAAAAAAAGAAAAGAAAAAAAAGGTGGAGCTGGAGGTTTAGCCCCACCCTTGTCCTGCCCTTCAAGGAAGGGTGTATACAAAAGTTCAAGTTATTCACTTCTTGTTCTACCACTACTTCTGTTACTTATTGTGTACCTACTACATGCCACGCATTGCCCCAGATGCCTTGTATAAATCCAGGGTTCTTTGCATAAACCAGGCTACTACTAAAAGGCCTTTGGCTTCAGTTTCTGCTTTGTATGCATGTATTTAATGTGAATACTGGTAAATAGCTTAATTCAAGTTTGTCTTGTTAGCTATCTTTCCAATGGTTTGAAGACATAGTAGCCATCAAATGTCATTCAGTGGGATTTGTTCACGAATCCTACAAATGTGCTGTTTGATTGCATTTGGTCACAAATCCTTCTAGACCTCCCCCTTTCCTTTCCAGAGCCTGTATGAGATCTCAGCAAAGATGGATAGGCTGAGTATGGCCAGTTGGCTGGCTGACACAGCAGGTGGAATTAGAAAACGATTCACACATCATAGGACTCCAGTTACAAATGTGGGGACAATTTTTTTTAAAAGGTATCACATTGGACTTCTAAGTGTGAATAGCAGTGTCTCAGGCTTCCCTTCCACCATCCCCCAGAGCCTCCTATACCCACGCATACACTCCAGAACATGTTTATTGAGTTTGTCTTCATTATTGATATATTTTCTCCTGCCTCTCTACAGTGTTAAATTAGAAGCTTGCCCATGGACAAGACGTTTTTAAAAATAACAGCTATGAACACAACAGTTTTCAGAGACAATAAAAAAATATGGCAATTATTATACATGGTCTTGTCTGTCTATAATTCTTTCTGTCTGTCTTCTTCCTTTAATTCCCCAAATCAAATGATTTTTAGCAATCCACCAACATAATCCATCTCCTTGCAATACCTGAGAATTTACTCTGGTTATTTAGAAATGCTTTGTTTTGCAGAAACTTCTATACAAACAACATTTTTCATAAAACACATCAATACAGGAAGGTTATACCCTAGTAAAAAGGAGTATCATACTTTTAATTTTGCTTCCTAAGAATGACCACACACTGAAGCTTTGCCAGTGAAACAAACAAACCCACAAGTGATTATTTTAGGTTAATCTCACTGGGTGAAAATGAGAAATAGTGTTCCCTTTTTCTCTTTGATGCAATTGTATGCTATATCAATGTTTACACATTGTTTTTGTCCTGTTAATGTTTTCAGACACACAATTATATCATGAAAACAATTTATTAATAAGTACTTTAATGTCATGGGTGTTGTGATATATTTCTTCAATTCAAACATATTTTTTTAAATAGCTTTTTAAAAATACTTGGTCCTTCATGGCAGGGTTCCATTCCACAGTACCATTACATCCCTCTACTCCTTAAAGGCTCACTTTGAACCTTATCCAATGAGCCAATATACTTACAGAAGGAAAACCATTCTTCTGTCCCTTGTTTAATAAATGGAAAATCCAAGACTTTCACTTTCCCAAGAAGCTAATTATTCAAAATGATCTATACAGTATTTGGTAGGGATAGAGTTCACCTTGACCAGGGAGGTTACAGTACAGGAGGAGAACTTCCTCATGCTCAGTCATCCCCAGACAAAGGCTGGAAAAGCAGTCTTGAATGGCTTGAAGGTTGAAGGTTTGGCTGTATTGGAGAACTAATTAGGGTTTTTGCCTCTCTGAGTGATTGATTATGTTTTATAAAGTTCACACATGTGACAGCAAAGACAATGGATTGCAGGCATAGCCTAGGGCAGTGGTCTCAAAGTGTTTCCTGGACCAGCATCCACAGGTTAAAATGCGAATTCTCAGACCCTCACCTAGACCTCCTGAATCAGAACCTGAGCAAGTAGCCCAGTAATGAGTGGCTTAACAATCTCTCCAGGTGATTCTGTTTCCTGCTAAAGTTTGAGAACCAGTAGACTGGAGGCAGGGAGGCTAGACTTGGGACATCTCAAGTTCTGAAACTGTACCTAAATTACTCTTCACCTGGCACATAGTGGGTACTCAATACATGTTCTCTGAATAGATTAATACAGTCGGCAATGATGAAAGTCTAAGTGAGTAAAGAAAAAATGTATATAATATCGGAACCAAGAAAGACTTTAGTTTCACTTGCAATTCAGTCAAGAGCAGAATTGACTGAATGGAATTTTATAAATAATTGTTCCTTATTTGACAATTTTCTTCCCCAACTTTCCTTGTATTTCTCACTATAAACAAACAAACAAAAAGTCATATTTTTTTAAGATGCATGAATAAAGGGAGGAGAATTTGGGTAGCTTATACCTGCTTCTACAGAGGGCTTGGGATCTCTCTCTACCACCTGAAAGAGAACCCAGGTGATCAAAGAGGTGGCAGCAGTGGCCCAAGTCCTGGGGTGATCAGAAAATAGGAGAGTGGGAACTAGGCAGACAGTCTGGGATGAAGAATAACTTGAGGGCTGCTTAGGACCAGGAGCAGGGGCCACGGATTCCCGAAGCTGCGTTGGCATTGTTTTTGAGGAAATTCCAACTTTGCAACAGAAGGACCAGTAATTCCATCATTAATGTCTTTGATTGCTAAAGGGAAATGTTCACTGAAAAAGAGGAGGATTTGTCCATGAGAAGGAGGTACCCAAATATCTACTCTCCACCAGTCATTCTGTTAAAAGGTGACAAACAGGGGCGCCTGGGTGGCTCAGTTGGTTGAGCGCCGACTTTGGCTCAGGTCATGATCTAGCGGTCCGTGAGTTCGAGCCCCGCATCGAGCCCCTGTGCTGACAGCTCAGAGCCCGGAGCCTGTTTCAGATTCTGTGTCTCCCTCTCTCTGACCCTCCCCCGTTCATGCTCTGTCTCTCTCTGTCTCAAAAATAAATAAATGTTAAAAAAAAAAAAAAAAGGTGACAAACATATTTAATCCTTACACTTCACCATACGGTGTTAATATCTCCACTTTATTTTAGATTTTATTTTCTTTTAAATTTATTTATTTATTTTGAGAGAGAGAGAGGCAGAGAGAGGGGGAGAGAGAGAGAGAATCCGAAGCAGGCTTCACCGCTGTCAGCACAGAGTCGATCCCACGAATCATGAGATTGTTACCTGAGCTGAAATCGAATCAGTTGTTTGAGCCACTCAGGTGACCTAATATCTTCATTTTATAAGCAAAGGCCAGAGGGAGTAATTTGTCAAAAGTTATACAGCCACAAAGTGGAAACACTGGAATACACACTTGGGCAGTCTGACTCCAAAGCCTGTATTTAATCTGTTATTAAATAGAATGCATGAGACTTTACGGTTTCAGTCCTTTTGAATCTTCATAAAGTATATATTTGTTTACATATATGGAACTCATATGTATTTATGAGTCTCTTATTATATGTAGAATATTAATTAATAGTTTAAAATATTTTGGACTTGAGTATTGCGATTTGGATTGGAAACGTAATCTGCTATCGAGCACATTGCCTGGGAAAATCGGATGTGAACAGACACATTTGGCTTACAGCAACTTTAGAAGGAATGCAACTTTCTGTACTTTGTCTCTCTCTTTTGGTCTGTGCTTTCTTTCTCTATCAAATGCTTTTAATTATATTTGTCTGCATTTAAGTAGAAACTGTTTTTTTTGTCAGTGCTTCTTTTATAAAAGCAATACGTTCCTCTTTTTCCTCCTTATATTTGATGTGTATTTTAAGCTTTGAAGTGTCTTAAGTTACTCTAGGGATGTCCAATTATACTTCTGTAAAGAGTGAGGTCTCAGAATTGTCACATTCCCCCATCCTCTTCTTACATGAATGTTACTTTTTGTCAGACCATTTGGCAACTTGATCGAAGCAGTATTGGATGCAAGAGACTTGAGTTGAACTGATCTTCGGTTGGTTCAAGACTTAGGGTCTTGAGACTTGCTTAAATTTCTTCACTTACAAAATGCATGTTATGAGACTTGCCTTGAGTTTACCTTTTTTGGGAGTGGTAGTGGTAAGGAATGAATGAATGGGTTAATTTACATGAAATCATTTTAGTTCCTTAAAGGAAGCATGTGACATGGTTTAAATACATATCCTGCATATTTTATTCTATAATGGGCTTTGCAGTGTGAAAAATCTAGAAGCCCTTTGGGTAAAATGGGGTGAAAATAAGAAATTATTCGTATTTTAAAATGTGTTTTATAATACCATATTTACTATATAACCCTTTTCTTATGGTTTAATCCTCATCCCTCGCTTTCAACAACATTCATTCTTGTGCGAGCAGTGTGAACAGCACTTTGTACCTTTGTAGGTGCTTGGTTGATTTGGAGTTGTACAGAAAGAAGTGGTAGATGATAGGACAATGTCAAAACATAATGTGGTATGCCTGCTTTTGTTTCCTCAATTCCTAGGTATCTGTGCAATGGAGAATAAGAGATAATAAAAAACAGGTCTGGAATTCAGCCAATTACACACAGGTATAGTGGAGTATTAAAATACTGAAATACTTCTCTGCTGGTTGATAAATAGCAACTACCCTCAGCCCCTACCTACTCCCACCGACTGACCAGCCTCCTTGAAGTCAACACTGTGAATCCTGGAATCTCCTGCATCCAGCAGCATAAGGGTTAAATGAATGCTTGCCCTAGCAATGGGCTTCCAGGACCCTACTCTGGTAACAATTCTGATCAGCTGTGCTCAGGACTTAAAAGTGTTAAATATTTCAAATACCTCCCTCTGTGACCACATATAAAACGCAAAAGATCAACCCTACTAGTTGCCCTGAAAGTCTTGACAAATTACTTTCTCCTTCATTGCTATGTTCAGATCTTCTTGGATCTTAATTTTTGCGATTTGCTCTTTCGTTGTTGCTTTAGGAACTTAATATTAGTGTGGGATGAGAGAAGAGAAAGAAGAGAGCCACTGGAAAACAAGTTGAAGGTCCACGGGCTCACACTGGGGATGAGTTTGCCAATGTTCAATTTTATTGAACATCTTGAGGCATTTAAAACAAGATAATGTCCTATGGAGCCCAGATGCATACAGCCAGGTGCTTTCCTGTTAATATTTAAACTCATTTTATTTAAGATTTAATCCATATGTTAAATCATTGACTACAAAAGATGTTCTTTGAGAGGCTAATCTAAATGATGAAAAAAGGGTCTAAAGATGATGTTCAAAGATGTCATTTATGGGTTGGGGGTCAGGGGCTGAGGAGAGCGGGAGAAACTTGGGGGCTGCATGAAGTCATTTAAGTATGTGAAATGTTCTAGAGCACAAGGGAACTCTTGAAATTTCACAATCATAGAATCTTTCTTCATTTCCAAAAGAGCATGTTTTCGAGACAGTGTATAATATAGCTATTTGTTCTCTGGAACACATCTCAGGGAAGAAAAAGAAGTTAGGAAAATGAGCCCATTGTTTTTCAAAATTAGTGACAAACTTCAAAATAATTCCAAACAAACCTCAAATAAAACATTTTCCCCCTACTGTGAATCCTATTTAAACTGTTTGGGTCAGCCTGTTTTAATGAGTCGCATTCACGCTGACACATCCACACACTTCAGACAAAGACAACTGCACCTCTAAACCCATTTAAAAATGATAGATGACTGTCAGCTTTGTGAAAGCAGCACATGCAGTGGCTTGATAGCACAGAATGAAAGCAATCTACAAGTGCAAGTCTGTTTCTTTTGGCAACGGAAGGAGTTGCTAATGGATTCATCATTTTCTGTTAAGCATGAATGTCAAACAAAAAAACATTTAGGGCTCTATTCAACTGAATTTCCGGCTCGGTGCTTGCCAGCCATGGAAGCCCTGTGACTTGGAACCTGTGCAGCCCAAGCCTGATTCTTGTTTCCAAAGTTCCGTGGGGCCAGTACCACGGAACTTGGAATTCTGCCGAGGGCTCCTCCTCCTCTCTTCAGCCCTCCTCCCCCCTTTCTCCACTTGTATGAAGCCACCAGTCATGCTTCCTAACTGAAAGCCATCTATGGAGGGAGCTGGTTGCCAGCTCCTAGGACTTCAGCGGACTCTACCCCCGAATCACACAGGAAGTCCACTCACAGGACTTGAGAAGGGATGGCAGGGTGAGGATTTGTTGTATCCAGGGTTTCTGGGGCCTCTGTGCCTGGGAATTGATTGGTTGTGGTGGGCACTGCATGCTTTCTATTTTGGTGTCAGAAATAGGCAATGCGTTCTGTACTCTTTCAATAAACAAAAAGTACAAAAACAATAAAAGTGAGAGTGTCTGTCTAGGCTTCAGATGCGCTATGTTCTTTGAATGAACCTTGAGAGGATTTAGAGGAAAGTTCCGGCCCCAGAACACAGCCCTTATTTTCTTGACCACAGAAGAGCTGCCCCTCTACGGGAGACTGGTTTCTTCACCTGGGCCCACGGTGGGCCGTGGTAGGAGCATGCTCTGACTGAATGTATCAGCAGCATCCATCCTGGCAGAGGAGAGGTGTCAGTGACACGGACCCTGGGCCCTCACACACCAGACCAGTACCACTCTGTCACCAGCTAGGTGATCTTGGACAAGTCTCTTTACGCATCAGGGCCTCAGTTTCCTCACTTGGTTGTTTTGGGGATTAAAGGAGACAACATGAGAACCAGTGGATACAGCATTATTATGATTATAAATCACTACACAGCAGATATCAATATTAATTGAACTATTTAAGTTAATAAAATTAATTAGTGCATTCAAGAGGTAATGTAGGATGGTCTAACAGGAATAGCTAGAACAGAGAAGTTAAGAGCCGTAGATTCCTGCCGACTCCATTTTTTGGCCTTGAGAAAAATCACTGTGCTCATTACATTGGAGTGGAGAGGTTTATCCCATCACTAATTCTATGAGTATGCTATGCCATGGCTCCCTATGTTATCTAATCTGTGGAAGTGGCCCCAGTGGTCCTCTCTTCTCCAAATGTCACTCTGCTACCAATCATACTACCATTATTTACTGTTTTGCATTTCCCTGGTCCTATTGCTCAATTAAAATGCAAACATATGAGAAAATATGTTATTTATTTATTTATTTAAATTAATTAATTTTATTTATTTTATTTTATAATTGCTTAGCAATTAGCACTTTAACAGGGTATAGCTGGTGTAAGACACAGGGTTGATGCCAGTGGGCTGGGGGAAGAAACAGGATACCAGGAGGAAGGAAAGGAAGCCCTCAAATCAACTTTACTTTCTTTGCAAATGTTTCTCATGTCCCTCTTATCTCTACTATTTAGTGATATTGGGAGGACAATTGGAATAGGTTGTGAAATGTTGCCAATACCTTCTAAATGACAGGTCTGTAAGTGATTTAATGTGACAGTAATAATGATAATGACCATAGCCTAAAGGATAAAGGCAGAACCTGTAAAGGAGTGAATTAATGGTCACCCTTGAAAATATTTTAATCTAAAATATCAAATGTTGCTTCCCTTAGGAAGCCTTCCCTGATTTCCCAACATAGATTCGATCATAGCATATACTTAATATGTGCATGTCTCACAATATCATTAATGTGTTTGTATATTTGTAATATGTACATATTTACTGTGACCCGAGACTCTTTTAACTCTAATTCAATACCTCACACAATAGCACACTGTAGAAACTCAGGAAATGTTTGTTGAATTTAATACATACAGATCTGGAAGATAAAATAGGTTAAACTGTCATTCTCCCAGTGTTTCCAGGACTTGGTCTACCTAACAATTGAAACTAAAGATATTTTTCAGCAGAATATTAAACTTTATAAAGGTTTTGTCGACACATGATTTAAAAAAATACTTCCACTTAGATGATTCTTGAATCAAGTTAAATGGTGTTTGTTACAGTATTTAGCTAAATGTTACATGACTATACCTTTTACAAATATACTCAAATTCACCCCCAAATTATCTATGCTCACACTATAGTGTATTGGCAAAGCTACATCCCCAATGTCACTTTAACCTGCAGAAATGATCAGATTCGTATTCTACAGAGCTGGTTTCAATGAGGAATTTTCAGAATGATGAAACCAGATTTAGCTGGTAGCAATTATTGGTACATTTCAGATGAGCTCAGCGTGAAGAATAAGACTGAAGAAAGATTAAGTCTCAAATACTAAGGGACAGAAAAAAAAATGAAAAGAGAGCCCGAAAGGGCTTGAAACGCAGGAAAGGACCAGTTATCTGCAGGAAGCTGGTATTCTTATGTGAGATGCATGTGACCCAGTCTGGGTTAGAATGTTATCTCTATGTGATCTGCAGAATTTCTCTCTTGACTGTAGCAACCTCAGAAGAGTGAATTAAAGTCTTAAGGAGAAAAATCAATAAAGAAAAAAAGAGATAAAAGCAATATGGTTGGAGAGCATTTCAAAAACCATATAAAAGTCTCTTAAATGGCCACGGAAGACTAACCAGTATTTATAAGGGTTTAACAGGAATACCAATAAGAATAGATTTGTTGGTCTCCTTAAAGGAGCAAAGAGGCTTCTGGGTGGTTTATGGCATTTGGCTGGTCTTTGTCTGATTCTAAGATGTGACATATAGAAACACGAATTGCATGAAACATTGCCTATGACAACAAGAAATTCATTGGAGAGATATTATGAGGAAGTTGGGGACAGAGCAGCACTCATTGCTTGCTCAGTGGTATGGATGAGGTACAGTACTCTGAGCACCTGTCCTGTGACTAGCTCTACTTGATTCCCAGGCTGGGAATTTTTCTGAGCTCTATGCCAGAAACAGACAACAGAGTCATTTAATTGCAACAATGCTTTCTCTAATATATCTTTAAAAATGTGTAAATGCTTTTATCCTTGTAATTAGAAGTGGAATTCATCCCAAACCTTCTCCAGGCCAACTATCTTCTAAATGAAGCCTGCTTCTAATTGAAATGAGAAAATAAAGGAAGCAAAAAGGCAAGCGTTGATGAAATGCAAGTGACATGAGCTGTGGGAGAAATGGGTAGATGTATTACCAGTAGTCAAGGAAAGGGATGCCAAATAAACTTGAGTTTAGGGAGCTGGATTTCAAAATGTTCAAAGAAGACATCAGTACGACCCTTCCCCTCCGACATCCGAGGTCCATATGTGGAGAGCGTTGGATGCCACTCTATCTAGTCACGTGTTGGTTCATCCATCCATTTCATTACATTTTTTCTTGAGTTCCCATCATGCCACAGATATCTTTTACTAATGAGAAACTTTCAAAAGTGAAATTCTGCTAAAGTGACCAAGAATATTTTTCGTTAGAAAAAAAAAAAAAAGTGTGTTTGAGGAAAGCCCAAAGTGAACTGTACAGAATCCTGTGAATCCTGGGTTCAGATAGGCTCCTGGATAGGTCTCCACGTTTTTCCAAAGTTGATGTTCTGCGATTTCATGGCAACAGTGAAATCCGAATTGCCAATACGGGAAGTGGAAGTGTTTTGCTGAATCCTAGAGTATACATTTATATTAGTCTGCTAGGGCTGCTATAACAAGTTACCACAGACTGGGGGAGTTCACAAAGAGAAATTTATTTCTCTTTACAGTTCTGGAGGCTAGAAATCTGAGATCACTGTGACAGCAGGTTTGGCTTCTCCTGAGGCCTCTCTCCTTGGTTTGCAGATGGTGACTTCTCTCTGTGTTATCACATGACCTTTTCTCTGTGGGCTCACCTGGGGTCTCTTTGTGTGTTAAAATTTCCTTCTCTTACAAGGACACCAGTCATATTGGATTAGGGTCTGCCGTAAGGGTCGCAAGTAACCTACTCACCACTTTAAAGCCCTTATCTCCAAATATAGTCCCTTTTGGGGGAGTACTGGGGGTTAGGGCTTCAACACATGAATTTGGGGGACACAATTTAGCTCATAACAACACTAAAAGTCTTAAAAAATGAACATAGGAATTCACTCCTAGGAATTTATTCCAGAAGAAGGGAGAGAGGTGCCCAAAGTGTTCCTCACAGCAGGAGTCCTGCCTGTGCTGAAAAGGCAGTTGAGCCTTTGGGTGCACCTGAGGAAGTAGCCTTCCATGACATTTTGCCACCACCCTGACCAATTCAGCCATAAGTGTCCAAGATTTATAGAAAGAGGGGCTTTGGGCAGAAGCCAAAGGAGCTGTTTTCATGGGGGTCTTGTGGCCCAAGCAACAATGTGTGGTCTGAATCCCTCTAACACAAAATAATACAAATGATAGAATGGGAATAAGGCTTCCTCCAAATATGAAACTGAACGTAGACCCCTTAAAACTTACTGGGGACTTCAGTGGTTTCCAGAGGATACCAATGTGCCCAGAGAATATTCACAAGAAGAGCCATTACTCTGACAGGAGCCAAGTTGTTAGTGAAGTCATGTGAAGCTTCTATCCCTAGGGACCTCTATGAGTGTTCCAGCCTGAGATTCTGCATGAAAAGGGGTGGGAATAAGAGATGGTAAAAGGTACATTACCGCTGTTGAGTAGACGCTAATTCCGTTCTCACAAGCTGAAGAGACCTGAGGAAATTCAAATACTGCTTACTATAGAAGAAAAATGAAAAAAAAAAAAAAAAGAAAAGAAAAGAAAAGAAAAGAAAGAGAGAGAGAGAGAAACAGCAAATTCTCAACAATTAGAGGATTGGTTACATAAATTATTCTGTGCTCACATAAATATGACATTGTGTAGTTATTAAAAATCACGTTGTACAAGGATACATATTTTCTTGAGAAATATTCCTGATATAGTATTTAAAAAAGGCAAGAACAGTACAATAGGTTTTGGTTAATGGATATTATCAATCAATTACCTATTAAAAATGCCATGTGCATGACACACCAAGTTTTGGTTATCTTTGGATGGGCAGATTCAAACTTTTTTCCTAGTGATCTTCTATGTACTTTCAACTTTTCTGTATTGTGCATATAGGTTATTGATATAATTTGAGTTTTAAAAGAGTTTAATAAAAGAAAACCCAGCTCTGCTAAAATGGTATCCAGACTGATACCTGTCATTAATCTGTCTATGTGATTTGAGAGGGACTATTTTTTTCTTTTGGAAATTATGTCTTCCCTACTTTTTTATTAAACTATCATTTTGAATAAAATGACAAAGATAGCAGATGGAAATTTAAAATGTGTTTACCTGAAAAAAAGCAAAACTTGGTAGCCCTACGCCAATGGCATTGTTTAAAATACTCTCTTATAGGTCTCTGAGACAACTATCTGGGAACAATTGTAATAAATATTTCATAATTTCCTGTAGAACTGTAACTCATACATCTTAAACATACATGCTGAGAGTCTTTCCTTTTGTTTTTTGTTTTGTTTTGTTTTGTTTTTTTTTTTTTTATTTATTTATTTATTTATTATTATTATTTTTTTTTAATATATGAAATTTACTGTCAAATTGGTTTCCATACAACACCCAGTGCTCATCCCAAAATGTGCCCTCCTCAATACCCATCACCCACCCTGCCCTCCCTCCCACCCCCCATCAACCCTCAGTTTGTTCTCAGTTTTTAACAGTCTCTTATGCTTTGGCTCTCTCCCACTCTAACCTCTTTTTTTTTTTTTCTTTTCTTTCCTTCCCCTCCCCCATGGGTTTCTGTTATGTTTCTCAGGATCCACATAAGAGTGAAACCATATGGTATCTGTCTTTCTCTGTATGGCTTATTTCACTTAGCATCACACTCTCCAGTTCCATCCATGTTGCTACAAAAGGCCATATTTCATTTTTTCTCATTGCCACGTAGTATTCCATTGTGTATATAAACCACAATTTCTTTATCCATTCATCAGTTGATGGACATTTAGGCTCTTTCCATAATTTGGCTATTGTTGAGAGTGCCGCTATAAACATTGGGGTACAGGTGCCCCTATGCATCAGTACTCCTGTATCCCTTGGATAAATTCCTAGCAGTGCTATTGCTGGGTCATAGGGTAGGTCTATTTTTAATTTTCTGAGGAACCTCCACACTGCTTTCCAGAGCGGCTGCACCAATTTGCATTCCCACCAACAGTGCAAGAGGGTTCCTGTTTCTCCACATCCTCTCCAGCATCTATAGTCTCCTGATTTCTTCATTTTGGCCACTCTGACTGGCGTGAGGTGGTATCTGAGTGTGGTTTTGATTTGTATTTCCCTGATAAGGAGCGACGTTGAGCATCTTTTCATGTGCCTGTTGGCCATCCGGATGTCTTCTTTAGAGAAGTGTCTATTCATGTTTTCTGCCCATTTCTTCACTGGGTTATTTGTTTTTCGGGTGTGGAGTTTGATGAGCTCTTTATAGATTTTGGATACTAGCCCTTTGTCCGATGTGTCATTTGCAAATATCTTTTCCCATTCCGTTGGTTGCCTTTTAGTTTTGTTGGTTGTTTCCTTTGCTGTGCAGAAGCTTTTTATCTTCATAAGGTCCCAGTAATTCACTTTTGCTTTTAATTCCCTTGCCTTTGGGGATGTGCCGAGTAAGAGATTGCTACGGCTGAGGTCAGAGAGGTCTTTTCCTGCTTTCTCCTCTAAGGTTTTGATGGTTTCCTGTCTCACATTCAGGTCCTTTATCCATTTTGAGTTTATTTTTGTGAATGGTGTGAGAAAGTGGTCTAGTTTCAACCTTCTGCATGTTGCTGTCCAGTTCTCCCAGCACCATTTGTTAAAGAGACTGTCTTTTTTCCATTGGATGTTCTTTCCTGCTTTGTCAAAGATGAGTTGGCCATACGTTTGTGGGTCTAGTTCTGGGGTTTCTATTCTATTCCATTGGTCTATGTGTCTGTTTTTATGCCAATACCATGCTGTCTTGATGATGACAGCTTTGGAGTAGAGGCTAAATTCTGGGATTGTGATGCCTCCTGCTTTGGTCTTCTTCTTCAAAATTCCTTTGGCTATTCGGGGCCTTTTGTGGTTCCATATGAATTTTAGGATTGCTTGTTCTAGTTTCGAGAAGAATGCTGGTGCAATTTTGATTGGGATTGCATTGAATGTGTAGATAGCTTTGGGTAGTATTGACATTTTGACAATATTTATTCTTCCAATCCATGAGCATGGAATGTCTTTCCATTTCTTTATATCTTCTTCAATTACCTGCATAAGCTTTCTATAGTTTTCAGCATACAGATCTTTTACATCTTTGGTTAGATTTATTCCTAGGTATTTTATGCTTCTTGGTGCAATTGTGAATGGGATCAGTTTCTTCATTTGTCTTTCTGTTGCTTCATTGTTAGTGTATAAGAATGCAGCTGATTTCTGCACATTGATTTTGTATCCTGCAACTTTGCTGAATTCATGTATCAGTTCTAGCAGACTTTTGGTGGAGTCTATCGGATTTTCCATGTATAATATCATGTCATCTGCAAAAAGCGAAAGCTTAACTTCATCTTTGCCAATTTTGATGCCTTTGATTTCCTTTTGTTGTCTGATTGCTGATGCTAGAACTTCCAGCACTATATTGAACAACAGCGGTGACAGTGGGCATCCCTGTCGTGTTCCTGATCTCAGGGAAAAAGCTCTCAGTTTTTCCCCGTTGAGGATGATGTTAGCTGTGGGCTTTTCATAAATGGCCTTTATGATCTTTAAGTATGTTCCTTCTATTCCGACTTTCTCAAGGGTTTTTATTAAGAAAGGGTGCTGGATTTTGTCAAAGGCCTTTTCTGCATCGATTGACAGGATCATATGGTTCTTCTCTTTTTTTTTGTTAATGTGATGTATCACGTTGATCGATTTGCGAATGTTGAACCAGCCCTGCATCCCAGGAATGAATCCCACTTGATCATGGTGAATAATTCTTTTTATATGCTGTTGAATTCGATTTGCTAGTATCTTATTAAGAATTTTTGCATCCATATTCATCAGGGATATTGGCCTGTAGTTCTCTTTTTTTACTGGGTCTCTGTCTGGTTTAGGAATCAAACTAATACTGGCTTCATAGAATGAGTCTGGAAGTTTTCCTTCCCTTTCTATTTCTTGGAATAGCTTGAGAAGGATAGGTATTATCTCTGCTTTAAATGTCTGGTAGAACTCCCCTGGGAAGCCATCTGGTCCTGGACTCTTATTTGTTGGGAGATTTTTGATAACCGATTCAATTTCTTCGCTGGTTATGGGTCTGTTCAAGCTTTCTATTTCCTCCTGATTGAGTTTTGGAAGAGTGTGGGTGTTTAGAAATTTGTCCATTTCTTCCAGGTTGTCCAATTTGCTGGCATATAATTTTTCATAGTATTCCCTGATAATTGTTTGTATCTCTGAGGGATTGGTTGTAATCATTCCATTTTCATTCATGATTTTATCTATTTGGGTCATCTCCCTTTTCTTTTTGAGAAGCCTGGCTAGAGGTTTGTCAATTTTGTTTATTTTTTCAAAAAACCAACTCTTGGTTTCGTTGATCTGCTCTACAGTTTTTTTAGATTCTATATTGTTTATTTCTGCTCTGATCTTTATTATTTCTCTTCTTCTGCTGGGTTTAGGCTGCCTTTGCTGTTCTGCTTCTATTTCCTTTAGGTGTGCTGTTAGGTTTTGTATTTGGGATTTTTCTTGTTTCTTGAGATAGGCCTGGATTGCAATGTATTTTCCTCTCAGGACTGCCTTCGCTGCATCCCAAAGCGTTTGGATTGTTGTATTTTCATTTTCGTTTGTTTCCATATATATTTTAATTTCTTCTCTAATTGCCTGGTTGACCCACTCATTCATTAGTAGGGTGTTCTTTAACCTCCATGCTTTTGGAGGTTTTCCAGACTTTTTCCTGTGGTTGATTTCAAGCTTCATAGCATTGTGGTCTGAAAGTATGCATGGTATAATTTCAATTCTTGTAAACTTATGAAGGGCTGTTTTGTGACCCAGTATATGATCTATCTTGGAGAATGTTCCATGTGCACTCGAGAAGAAAGTATATTCTGTTGCTTTGGGATGCAGAGTTCTAAATATATCTGTCAAGGCCATCTGATCCAATGTATCATTCAGGGCCCTTGTTTCTTTATTGACTGTGTGTCTAGATGATCTATCCATTTCTGTAAGTGGGGTGTTAAAGTCCCCTGCAATGACCACATTCTTATCAATAAGGTTGCTTATGTTTATGAGTAATTGTTTTATATATCTGGGGGCTCGGGTATTTGGTGCATAGACATTTATAATAGTTAGCTCTTCCTGGTGGATAGACCCTGTGATTATTATATAATGCCCTTCTTCATCTCTTGTTACAGCCTTTAATTTAAAGTCTAGTTTGTCTGATATAAGTATGGCTACTCCAGCTTTCTTTTGGCTTCCAGGAGCATGATAAATAGTTCTCCATCCCCTCACTCTCAATCTAAAGGTGTCCTCAGATCTAAAATGAGTCTCTTGTAGACAGCAAATAGATGGGTCTTGTTTTTTTATCCATTCTGATACCCTATGTCTTTTAGTTGGCGCATTTAATCCATTTACATTCAGTGTTATTATAGAAAGATATGGGTTTAGAGTCATTGTGATGTCTGTATGTTTTATGCTTGTAGTGATGTCTCTGGTACTTTGTCTCACAGGATCCCCCTTAGGATCTCTTGTAGGGCTGGTTTCGTGGTGACAAATTCCTTCAGTTTTTGTTTGTTTGGGAAGACCTTTATCTCTCCTTCTATTCTAAATGACAGACTTGCTGGATAAAGGATTCTCGGCTGCATATTTTTTCTGTTTAGCACACTGTAGATATCGTGCCAAGCCTTTCTGGCCTGCCAAGTTTCAAAGGAGAGATCAGTCACGAGTCTTATAGGTCTCCCTTTATAAGTGAGGGCACGTTTATCCCTTGCTGCTTTCAGAATTTTCTCTTTATCCTTGTATTTTGCCAGTTTCACTATGATATGTCGTGCAGAAGATCGATTCAAGTTACGTCTGAAGGGAGTTCTCTGTGCCTCTTGGATTTCAATGCCTTTTTCCTTCCCCAGTTCAGGGAAGTTCTCAGCTATAATTTGTTCAAGTACCCCTTCAGCACCTTTCCCTCTCTCTTCCTCCTCTGGGATACCAATTATGCGTATATTATTTTTTTTTAGTGTATCACTTAGTTCTCTAATTTTCCCCTCATACTCCTGGATTTTTTTATCTCTCTTTCTTTCAGCTTCCTCTTTCTCCATAACTTTATCTTCTAGTTCACCTATTCTCTCCTCTGCCTCTTCAAGCCGAGCCATCGTGGTTTCCATTTTGTTTTGCATTTCGTTTAAAGCGTTTTTCAACTCCTCGTGACTGTTCCTTAGTCCCTCGATCTTTATGGCAAGAGATTCTCTGCTGTCCTGTATACTGTTTTCAAGCCCAGCGATTAATTTTATGACTATTATTCTAAATTCACTTTCTGTTATATTATTTAAATCCTTTTTGATCAGTTCATTAGCTGTTGTTATTTCCTGGAGATTCTTCTGAGGGGAATTCTTCCGTTTGGTCATTTTGGAGAGTCCCTGGCGTGGTGAGGACCTGCAGTGCACTTCCCCTGTGCTGTGGTGTATAACTGGAGTTAGTGGGCGGGGCCGCAGTCCGACCCGATGTCTGCCCCCAGCCCACTGCTGGGGCCACAGTCAGACTGGTGTGTGCCTTCTCTTCCCCTCTCCTAGGGGCGGGATTCACTGTGGGGTGGCGTGTCCCATCTGGGCTACTTGCACACTGCCAGGCTTGTGTTGCTGGGGATCTGGCATATTAGCTGGGGTGGGTAGGCAAGGTGCACGGGGGGTGGAGGGGCAGGCTTAGCTCGCTTCTCCTTAGGTGATCGACTTCAGGAGGAGCCCTGTGGCAGCGGGAGGGAGTCAGATCCGCTGCCGGAGGTTTGGCTCCGCAGAAGCACAGAGTTGGGTGTTTGCGCGGAGCGAGCAAGTTCCCTGGCAGGAACTGGTTCCCTTTGGGATTTTGGCTGGGGGATGGGCGGGGGAGATGGCGCTGGCGCCTTTGTTCCCCGCCAAGCTGAGCTCTGCCGTCCGGGGGCTCAGCAGCTCTCCCTCCCTTTGTCCTCCAGCCTTCCCGCTTTCTGCGCAGAGCTGTTAACTTATGACCTCCCAGACGCTAAGTCGCGCTTGCTGTCGGAACACAGTCTGTCCGGCCCCTCCGCTTTTGCCAGCCAGACTCGGGGGCTCTGCTTGGCCGGCGAGCCGCCCCTCCGCCCCGGCTCCCTCCCGCCAGTCCGTGGAGCGCGCACCGCCTCACCGCCCTTCCTACCCTCTTCCGTGGGCCTCTAGTCTGCGCTTGACTCCGGAGACTCCCTTCTGCTAATCCTCTGGCGGTTTTCTGGGTTCTTTAGGCAGGTGTAGGTGGAATCTAAGTGATCGGCTGGACGCGCTGTGAGCCCCGCGTCCTCCTACGCCGCCATCTTCCGGAACTCCTCTTTCCTTTTGTTTTTTATATACTGAACCTGTTATTTGTGTTTCAACTGAATTGCATTGTTCTTCCTGCTCCATGTTGGCCAATGGTCCAACCAATAGTTTTGGATCATATGCCCACCCACCTCTACAACCCCCAATGCTAAATAACCAAAGCAATTACTTCAAAATATTCTCCATACTGTGTTTATACATAAAGATATATACACATGTAATTTCTATACATACATATATATGTATAATACATATCTCTTATATAAATACAAATATACATATTATTTTCTTTTTAACTTAACTAATTCTGCACTTGTCACATTTCACATATGTGAAGCAATCCAGAGTCACCTTACAGACGTGTACAATTCCATTCTTTTGTTCATGAAAGAATCATCCTGTTCTTTATGAAGTTGAACCTAGGTCTCATCATTTTCTCTTTTTCTCTTCTCCTAAAATTCTCTTCTCTGAAATTTCCAAAAAGTCCATTTTAAATCCACATCTTCTTCGATGTGTACTTGCTTTCCTGAACTGGTATTTAGTTTAGAAGGAGAAGGAGGAGGAGGAGGAAGAGGAGGAGGAGGAGGAGAAGGCGGAGGAGAAGAATAGTAACATTAAAAAAGTGAGATGATATATAAATGACTACTTCAAGATGAGTTCTTTGAAAAGAAGTAACTTATTCTTTTAGAATATATTATGAAAGATAAATCATAACTAGGATTATTGAAATATTGGTCAGAGTGTCCATAGTTATCAAGTGTTCCAGAAAGAATTTTTAGTTTATTAATTTATTATGAGAGAGGGAGTGAGCAGTAGAGGGGCAGAGAGAGAGAGAGTGAGAGACAGAGAGAGAGACAGAGAGAGAGAGGGAAAATCCCAAGCAGACTGTGCTACCAGAGCGGAGCCCCCATATGGGGCTCAAACTCACAAACCATGAGATCATGACCTGAGCAGTAACCAAGAGTCAGACGCTCAACCAGCTGAGCCACCCAGGCACTCCTGCAGAAATAATTTTCATTTAAAAACTGTAGTAATTAATATTTTTCATAGAAGCCACATAGCTACATGTATTTGAAAATGCATATCCTGAATACTTAACACCGCACTTAATATAGTGCATTGTATGACTTAAGCAAATAATCCTATAAAGGCAATACATTCCACTGACAGGAAAATTTATCAAATGGGAGAGTGTAGGACTGCGGTAGGTCTGAAAGACATCTGTGGAAGGTAAAGGAAAGACGCTAATAGAGATATTTTGAGACTGTGAGAACAAGCTCACCTACTTCGCTAATTTATTCAGGGATTGAGTGAGGTTCACCTTCTAGAGTTAGTCTGTTTTTGGTTTTTTTGCCTTTTTGTTTTTTAAATGAAGAAATGGAAATTTCAAAGGGGTTATCTTGACTCTGAATGTTTTTATTGTGTCCTGGATGGTAAAGGGGAACATCTTTAATAAAAAGGATTCTATCTTACTTCTTTTCTATTTCATATTATTACACTCAGCTTTCCCTTCAGATTCACATAAACTCAAATTTGTTTCTGTTTTTGTCGTTCCTTTCAAATCCTTAGTGATTGGCCAATAAAGTTTAGGTGAATGTGTGATTGAACTAAAATGAACAATGATGTTTTAAACTTCTAAAATTTATTACAGAAATTTCAGACATGAGCAAGTTGAGAGGATAGCATAATAAACTCCCATGGGCCCATCACCCACATTCCACAATTACCAATTTACGGCCAGTATCGTTTCATCTTCACTTGTTTTGTCCCCTAACTTGATTATTTTAATGCAAATTCAGATGCCATATAATTTCATCTATAAATATTTTAATATGTATTTCTAAAAAATAAGTACTCTTTTTAAAAACATAACTACAGTATCATAGCAAGAATTAATAATATCCTTGATATTTGGTCAAAGAGTCTGTTTTGCACATAGTTTGCTTAAATTAGATTCCAAATAAGGTGCATAAATTACAATTGATTGATGTATCTCTTAAGGCTCACTTAATCTGTATGTTCTCCTCCATCTTTTTTCTTCTTACCATTTATCTGTTGAGGTTGTTAGTCCAGTAGAGCTTTTCATCTATGGATTTTGCTATTTATATGCCCCTGCTTAGAATTGCTTAGGTTGTTTTCTTGTCCCTCTCTTTCCTATAAATTGATAACTTGCTATAAAGTCTTGATCAGATTCAGGTTTGACTTTTTTGTTCTAGCAAATATATTTCATAAGCAGTATTGGGTACACTCATCAGGAAGCATATGATGTCTGGTTGTCTGTCTTTTTTGAGATGGTAACAGCCATTAAAGATCATTGCCTACATTCATTAGCTCATTAAGAGCTGCAAAATGCACTTTTCTATTACTCCTTCTTCATTTACTAGCTTGAATACTTTTATAAAGAAGTATTCTTTATCAATTATTTATCTGGGATACTGTTCATATAATAAAGGCAGAATAAATGCTTAATTTTCCCCCTGTATTAACCAGTTTCCAAAATAATGAGTTAGATCCTTAACATTTTCCAAAAGTAATCAAGAATTTTTTTTAATTATCATTAACTCATGAATTTAAACATGGTTGATATATTTCAATCCATTTTAGATGCTATTGTCGTTGCTGCTCAGAGAATTCTATCTTTGGCAAGTAGAAAACTTTTCAAGTTGGCTGTTCAGTCCATTTGGCAAAATCCTAATAGCTCTAATAATATTTTTCTCGCTTTCTGGTGTGACAGATGTTGTGTATTGCCTGCCCCACACCTAGAATCAGGCATTTTTCCAGGGACTTCTGGTGTCTTTTAATGGGAAATGTGTATTATTGTATGTAGCACATTCCCCCTTTTCTCTTCTACATTGTGAATCATAGTTTGGAAAGGAGCCCCTTCCAAAGTTAAAGAGAAATTCCTCTGTGTTTTGCCAAATCATATTTCTAGGACTTGCACGGCTTCACTAGACTTTAACATTTAACTCTTACATTTGAATTTATTTTTGTCTCTGGTGTGAAGAGTGAACCCAATTTTATCTTTTTTTTCACTTGGCTATCCCAACACCTGATATTAGAAAGTGTATCTTTTCCCTATTGATTTGAGATGCTACCTTTCTCATGGTCTACATTTCCAAATGCATTGGATCTGTTTCTGAATTTTCTATTCTCTTTCATTGGTCAGTCTGTCTTCTCATACCAGACTGGATTACTTATAGAAGCTGTAATTGTATTTTAATATACAATTAATGATGGTATTTTCTATTAATATTTCATTGCATTTAAATATTGAACTGAGAGAGAATTTTCATCTTTAGAATATTGAGTTTTACAATCCCAAAATGCAGTATATCTTTCTATTTGTTCAACTCCTTTTTTCTTTCTTTCTTTCACTCCTTCTTCATTTACTAGCTTGAATACTTTTTTTTTTTTGTCTTTCAAGGCATTTATACATTCTGGGCATTTCTAGTCAAGTTTACTCATATGTGTTTATTTTCTTATTTTGGTTATTACATATGAGGTCTTCTATACATTCTGGTTTTGTTTGTATAGATGAAGGCCACTGATTTTTGCATGATGATTTCATAAACTACTTGACTAAATTCTGTTTTGTTCCAGAAAGCTTTTTCATTTGTTCTTTTGCATTTTCCATATATGTAATTATATATTTCCTTTTAACTGTTGATTTCTTTTATAGTAACTGAACTGTTTAGATTTGCTCTTTTGGAGTATATTGTATTTTTCTAGAAAATAATACATTTCAAATTTATTTGCATTGAACTGTGCAAAGTAGTCTCATGATTCATTTGTTTCCTTCATTTTTGGTAGTATCTCCTTCTTGTCATTTTTAATTTTCTGTATTTGTGCTCCCTCAATTTTTTAAAATAAATAGTTTTTCACTGAAGTGCAATATCCAAAGAGGGAATAACCCGTAAGTATGCATCTCAGTGAAGTTTTACAAAGAGAACACACCTGTGTAGCCCTAGCCTTACCAAGAAATGGGACATTACTGGAAATAGAACTTGCAGAAGCCCTAATGTATCCCTTCCCAGTCACTGCAACTTCTCAGGCTGTTGATCACTATCTGACTTCCAAAACTAAATTCGTTTCACCTGTTTGTCAAATGTACATAAATAGAATTAGAGAGTCTTGTGTGTCTTTTGAGTCTAGCTTCTTTCACTCAATGTTACATTTGTGAGATTCTTTCGTGTTGCAGCATGTAGGAATAATTCATTCATTTTAATTGCTGAATAAAATTCCATTTGCTAATAGACCACAATTTAATATCTGTTCTATTACTGATTAACACATGGATTGTTTATAGTTGGTGGCAATTAAGAGTAAAACTGCTATGAACATCTTTATATATGTCTCCTGGTACACATATAAGCAAAGGTCTGTAAGTGCTATATACCTGTGAGGTGATTTGCTGGGCCGTGAATCATGCCACATATACAGCTTTGGTAAATACTTCTAAAAAGTTTTTGGAAGTTGTTGTTCCAATTTACACTCCCCAAAACAGTATATGTAAGAGTTCCTATGCTCCACATCCTTATTAAACTTGGTATTATCAGTCTTCTTTATCTTATCTTATCTTATCATCTTATCTTATCTTATCTTAAAGAGATAGCACACGCTGGGGAGAGGGCTGAGAGACAGAATCTTAAACAGGCCCTATGCTCAACGTGAAGCCCAATGTGGGGCTTGATTCCACAACCCTGGGATCATGACCTCAGCCAAAATCAAGAGTCAGATACTCAACTGACTGAGTTACCCAGGTGCCCTGGTATTATTAGTCTTTTTAAATTTAACTATTCTGGTTTTAGATTTGCATTTATATTATTACCAAGGAGCATCTTTTCATATGTTTTGTTATCTATTTGGTTATGATCATTTATAATGCCTTTTTCAAGTCTTTTGCCCATGTTTTTATGAACTTTTTTTTATCTAAAGAGGTTTTTCATATATTCTGGGTACAAAATCTTTCTCAGATGTAGGCATTCCAAACACGGACTCCTACTTTGTATCTTATAAGTCTCCAAATAAGTTTTTTGATGAGCAGAAGTTCTTAATTTTTATGTAATCCAACTTATTTTTCCCTTTATGGTTAATGCTTTATTTTTGTATACTATTTGGGAAATCTTTGCCTATGACAAAGTCATGCAGATCATATTCTAAAAGTAATTGTTTCACCTTTCACATTTACACTTGATCTTAGCCACGAAGCGATTCTTCTTAGCCAAGAAGTGATTACCTTCCACGTTTAAACCTACAATCCACCTAGAGTTGAATTTTTATATGGTACAATGTGGGAATCAAGCTTAATTTTTTCCTTTTGGATAATCAACTGACCCACAACAATTTGTTGTCAGTTCTCTACTTGTGTTTCTGTAATGTGATCTTTGCCATAAACCATGTGTCCGTGTCAGGGTGTATTTCTGGATTCCCTCTTCTGTTTCTTTTTCTGGTCCATTTGCCTGTGCTCAAACCGGTGGTGTCACACTGTCTTAATTAATGTGGCTAAATTAATATTTAGTGGTGTAACTAGATTCTCCAAATCATTCTTCTTCAAATCTACCTTATCTGTTCTTAGTTATTTGCATTTTAAAAAATAAATTTTAGAAACTTGTCAATTCCCCACCCTCCCCCCAAATTGCTGGAATTATAACTGTAGTGCATTGACTCTATCAGTTGATTTAGGGAGAACAGACATATTTATAACACAGAGTCTTCTAATTTATAAACAAAGTATATCTCTATATTTATTTGGATTTTGCAATTTCTTTCAATATTTTAAAGTTCTTTGTGTTGAAATTTTGTGTACATTTTATTAGATTATATTCTAAGGTATTTAACATTGATGGTTTTCAGTGCTATTTTTCTAATAGTTTCATTTATTTATAAAAATACAATGTATTTTAGTAAATTGTATATTGGGACTTCATTAACTTCACTTATTAATTATAATAATTTATTTCTAAATTATTTTGGATTTTTCCATGCACAGTCATGCCATTTGCAAATAATGACAATGCTTTACTGCCTTGGCTAAGACCTCCAGCACCATGTTGAATAAAAGTAGTGATAGATCTACTATATGATCCAGCAATTCCACTTCTGGATATTTATCCAAAGGAAATGAAAACACTAACCTGAAAATATATCTGCATTCCCATGTTCATTGAAGCCTTAATTACAACAACTAAGACATGGAAACAACCCAAGTGTCCATCAATATACAAATAGATAAAGAAGAATATATTCAACCATAAAAAAGAAGGAAATCTTGCCATTTACAACAACATGGATGGAACTTGAGGGCATTCTGCTAAGTGAAATAAGTCAGTCAGAGAAAGACAAATTCTATATGATCTCACTTATGTGTGGAATCTGAAAAACAACAACAAAAAACACATAGATATAAAGAACAGGTTGGTGGTTGCCAGAGATGGGGGGGATGGGTGGATGAAATAAATGGGTGAAAGAAAAAAAAAAGTGGTGATAATGAGCATTTTTACTTCATTTCTGATCATAAAAGAGATTTTTGTTCTTCAACACTAAGTATAGGGTTGGAGCAGAATTTTTAGGACACATTTTATCAGATTAAGGAAGTTTTCTACTATTCCTAGTTTTCTAGCAGTTTTTTTTTTTTAAATAAACAGGAGATGAATTTTATCAACTTTGTTTCTGTAACTATGGAGTGATAGTAACATTTTTATTCTAATTTTTAATGTGGTGAATTATATTAGTTGATTTCTTTTATTCGAAGTGAGGAAGAACTTGAATACATTAAAATGCACAAATCTTAACAGTACATCCTGATCAATTTTTGCGTATGTATACATCCATGTAGCTACCATTTAGATCAAGGTTTGGATGATCTTTATCCACCAGAAAGTTCCTTTGTGCCCATTCCCAGTCAATACTCAGAGGTAACCACTTTATTTTTCATCTTTATTACCATGGGTTAGTTTTTCTTGTTAATTTCACATAAATGAAATCATATAGTATGTATTTTCAGTGTTTGTTTTCATCCATTCAATATAATGTTCTTGACTAGTGTTTTTTAAAAACATATGTCTTAATTTCTAGGTGGAAGTTCCTTTTCAGTTTTTTATTTTGTTACTAGTTTTAGTTTTATTGCATTTTAGTAAGAGAATGTTATTGGTATTATTTCTTCCTTTCAGAATGCAGTGAGGTTTTATTTGTGACCCAGGTCAGGAATATAATTAAAAAAAAATGAAATAGAGATTTATTTGAACAGTTGGTCTTCTTAGAAGAAAGCCCATACTTTTGGAGAAGCCTTCTAAGCATGCAGTGTTCTTTTGAGGTAGGCGGTAAACAGGTAGGTATGTTCTGTTGCCTCTTCCAGTGTCATAATTGTATTCTATTGCTACATTGGAGATTCCATTTTAGTGTTTTAGTTTTAGAATTTAACTAAAGTTTTTGCTTCCTGAGATGTTACATAGTGGAGAGGTCGAGGGTTTTCAAAGTCCAGCTCTGTCCTTCACTAACTTATGTCAGTTTCCTTATCCATATAACAGAAATAATAGTATCCATTTCATTTTGTTTCTGTGATGACTGAATGAGATAACTTGGGTGAAACATCTGGTAAGTGGAATAGGTAGGCACTTGATTGATGGCATCCATGGTTGTGATTGTATTAGCTGCAAATAAGCTTAGTTCACATGCTAGTCTCACCAACAAGGGAGAAAATGCTATCTAGTTCCACACTGACCAAACTGCATTTGAGCCCAGAATAAGAGGATGAAAAATTACTTCCCTGAATTGACTGGCATACTATCCCTCATACATAACCAAATCTTCTAGATACAATAAAGTACAGTCACCCCTTAAACATGGGTGTGAATTATAATATGGATGATTCTTTTCAACATTAACATGAATCAAGGGCCAGTTTGATCACTAGGAAGGATAGATTCAAGTAGACTTAAAAGAAAAAGTCCTGAGAGGAATAGGGAAGAAGAGTAGGAAATGGAAGTAGCAAACAAAGATGATAAATTTTACTTCCTTCAGTATTTTGCCCAGAAACGGACCCTGTTAGGGACCACTAGTTGAAGCTAGTGATCAGTTTTCATTCCCTAAGAGCACTGTCAGGTGCTCCCAGACACTGAAGCCTCTGCCTCCAGATTTTGCATTCTCTCCTGCAGCAGTCTAAAATTATACCTCTTCTGCACCTCTGTGATACTTTTAGTTTGTCCTTTTGGCTTGTAGCCAAATCCTTGTGCTCAGTCTCATTCGTGACTGTCTTCCAGTCTGAGAAGAGCAAAGATTAGGGAGAGGGAGGGGGAAGTGCAGTGGGAGGGAAGGATATGCAGAAGTGCCACAGGGAAACTCCTACCTGTGACATTCTGGTACTTCTCAAGGTTACAGGGATCAAGCAGCTCGCAGTCAGTTGTGAAGAGAAGGCTTTCCTCTCTCCTGTTGTGATTGCAGTGGGGAATGACTGGTTGTGATAATAACAGTGTGCTCCAGGGCTGATTGATGTGGTGACAGCACCAGGCTTGCATGAACCCCACTGCCAAGGCTTAGGACCTCACTGGGACTGTCGACAACTTCTTTTTCTACTTGACTCACGTTGCAATCACCTGAGAAGCATGTTGTCCAAAAATTTCAAAGACAGCCAAGCAGAATTAATAGACCAGAGGCAGCACTGAGTGAGCATTATTCATTGACAGGTAAAAGAGTCAGATTTTTTTTTTTTTTTTTAAAAAGGTCAACCAAAGTGGATATAAGGCATGGTTGTTGAGAAACATGCTTATCATATTCAAGTCCTAACAGGCTCAGCTGGTTTCATGTGGCTATTTACGTTGCCACTTAAAGTCTCATAACAAAATCATCACTAGGTAATCTGCATGTAACTAGTTCACCCACTGGTCAGTGCTCAGTCATGATATGCCCGTCTTCATTAGGCTTCAAACTTTCTCAAAAAAATCATAACTTTCCTATAAAACTGACTTCAAAACACAAGTGTTTATGTGTACACATGCTTATGTTGAGTTCAGGAATATTTCATATTAATTTTTGGAGATACTTATAAAATAGAACTAGTTGACTTTTCAAAATTTTGTGAAGTTTTAGGAATTACTTTATATATTAGAGTTTTAATGTATAACCTTTAATTTTCATTTCTAGTTGAACACTGATTTAATAAGGGCAGGAATCAACAGAAAGTGTTGGAAAATGGATGTGAGACAGTAATGCCAACTAACATGAGAACAGCTGGATCTGAACTTTGTTAAGAAGTGGAAATCATGCTTGGGAATCAGCCTCAGGGTGATCAGCCCCAGACGGAGGAATTCACATTAACTCAAGGGCATGTAAGAGTCATACAAATCAGAATGCCTAGTTTATTAATGCCGTGAGAAATATAACCAGCTCATTCAGGCTGGCATAAATTTCTCTTCCTATAGTCAAAGTATATGAGAAGTCAAATTACAATTAGGGGACAGTTTTGGATTACTCAGGAATCAGAAATAGTCGAAACCTAGGTGATTGGTACCTTCCCTTCCTACGGGCAGATGCACTTGGGAAACAGGATATTGCTTGATGAACATAGAGTCAGAACACAGAGTTTTATATTAATGGAATTTTTAAAAGAACCAGGAAAAACCAGCTTGAGCTATCTATCCAGGACAAGGTATAATTTTGCTAATTGGTTTGACCACATACGTTTATCTCCAAACCAGAGATCAGAAATATTCCCAAACCCTGTAGGTAAAACTTCCTCTTCCAGCGACTGAGCATGGGCAGACACTGCCAATGTCAGCCTCTAGGGGCCTCTTCCTTCCCCCATGGCTGAAACACTCCCCTCTTCCCATCCACCTCAATACACACATCCACTTCTAATGTCACATTCTTTCTCTCATTTCTTGGTATAAACTTAGGAATGGAATTGTTTTTTTCATTGCTGGGTCAGGGGATGAGCCCATTTTGGTGGGTCCTGTCAAATTGTTTTCCAAAATGAGTGTATCAGTTTATACTCTATCATACCTTTTCTTTGTTTCACGTTGTAGCTAACCCTTGGTATTTGTAATTTTTGACCCATCAATGTTTGTAAAATGGTATCTTGCTTTATTGCAGTTTTAACTTCTATTTGTTTGTTTTGTAAAATTGAGCATCTTTTCATTTGTTCCTTGACCACGCTTCTTATCTGTATCTATTGAAAGTATCACATGGGTTTTTCAACCAGTTAATACAATAGATTACAGTAAGAGATTTTCCTGTATTTAGCTCACATTGCATTCACTTGGTTATGAAATAGTATCTTTCTAAAAATTGTAGAGTTGGTTTAATAATATTTTATTTAGGGCTTTTACATAGAAACTCAAAGTTAAACGTGGCCTATAATTTAACTTTTTCTTATTGTCCTGTTTAATCTTTTCTTGTCACAATGTCACTAATCTCAGCCCAATTTTTCTCTTTTCTGAAAGAGCCTGATAATTTATTTTTGAGAAGATTTTGAATCGCTGATTCATTTTTTCCATTATTTTAGAACCATTCAAACTTTCAGACACTGTTGGGTCAGTTTTGATCATTTACTTTTTCCTAAGAATTTGTTATTTTTTGCCTGTTTTTTTAATTTTGAATTTTTTAGTGAGGTATAATTTATACATAGTATATGCACAGATAGTTGGAAGAACACCCATGAAGATACAGAATATTCTATGACTACAGAAAGTTTTATCATGCCTCTTTCCAGGGAATCTTGCCCTCTGCCTGTATGAAGCATTTTCTGTTTTGATTTCTATCATAGATTTGTCTTCCTTGTTCCTGAATTTTAAATAAATGGAATTATATAGCACATATTCTTTTGAATATGAATTCTTTCGGACATTTTTTGAGATTCCTCCATGTTGCTGCATATATCACTAGTTTGTTACTTTGTATTGCTGAATAATATTCCCTTGTATGAATGTTCCACAATCTATCTGTCCATTCTCCTAGGAATGGAAATCTCCATTATTTCCATTTTGACTACT
Source organism: Panthera uncia (assembly GCF_023721935.1). NCBI lineage: Eukaryota > Metazoa > Chordata > Mammalia > Carnivora > Felidae > Panthera > Panthera uncia. Next base: position 82,863,225 of record NC_064810.1, read on the forward strand.
ACAAATACAGCTGCTCTGAACATTCATGTGCAAGTCTCTTTATAAACATATGTTTTCATTTTTCTTGGGTAAATATATGAGAGTAGAATTGCTGGGTTAGAGAACAGGTGAATAAACTTGATGAGAAACTGTCATACCATTTTTCAAAGTGGTTTTAGTATTTTGCATTCCACCAGCAGTATAAACGAGTTCTAGTGCATCTGCTTTTTCTTTTATCTCCCCAAGTTTTTATTCAAATTCAGCTAGTTACCATATAGCGCCATATTAGTTTCAGGGGTAGAATTTAGTGACTCATCACTTACATACAACACCTGGTGCTCATTGTAACAAGTGCCTTCATTAATACCCATCACCTATTTAACCCATCCTCCCTGCCCACATCCCGTCCAGTAACCATCAGTTTGTTCTCTATAATTAAGCGTCTGGGGGTGCTTGGTTGGCTCAGTTGGTTATAAGTGTCCAACTTCGACTCAGGTCATGATCTCGTAGTTCGTGAGTTCAAGCCCTGCATCAGGCTCAGTGCTGACAACTCAGAGCCTGGAGCCTGCTTCGGATTCTGTGTCTTTCTCTCTCTACCCCACCTCCGCCACCCCCCCCCCACCCCCGCCGCCCCCGGCTCCCACTCTGTCTCTCTCTCAAAAATAAATAAACCTTAAAAAAAAACAGAGTTTTTTTTAAACTCTGTTTCTTGGTTTGCTTCTCTTTTCCCCCACAATGTTCATTTGTTTTGTTTCTTAAATTCCACAGATGAGTGAAATCGTATGGTATTTGTCTTTCCCTGACTTATTTCACTTCAAATAATATTCTCTAGCTCCATCCACAGTGTTGCAAATGGCAAGATTTCATTCTCTTGATGGCTGAGTAATATTCCATTAAATATATATGTGACATTTTCTTTATCCATTCATCAGTCTATGCATATTTGGGCTCTTGCTGTAATTTGACTATTGTTGCTAATGTTGCTATACTCCTAAGGGTGCATGTATCCCTTCAAATTAGTTTTTGTGTATCCTTTGGGTAAATACCTAGTAGTACAATTGCTGGATCATAGGGTAATTCTGTATCTCCTTTTTTTGCCAATACTTGGTAGTGCCCAGGTTTTTCAACTTAGCCATTCCAGTGGGTGTAGTTCTATCTTGTTGTGGTTTCAACCTGTATCTCTCTAGTGTTAATGATTTTAAGCATCTTTGCATGTGCAGATTTGTCATTCGTACATCTTATTCTATGAAGTGGCTGTTAAAGTTTTTGCCTATTTTTTAATAAAGTTGTCTTTTTTCTACCGATTTGTCGTTCTTTCTATTTTCTGGAGACAAGTCCTTTTTTTAGACATAAAAATGGCAATACATTCTCCCAATTTTGTCTTTTTATTTCCTTGTGTCTTTTGATATACAGAAGCTTTTAATTTTAGTGCTGTATAATTGATCAAATTTTTAGTTAGTGTTTTGGTCCTAAGAAATCTTTGTGTCTACCCCAACGTTGTCCATCTATTTTTCTATGTGTTCTACTGGATTTATAATTTTGGCTTTTGTGTTTAGATTTATAACTCATCTTGAATCAATTTTTTAATGGTAAATTGTTTCATTTATTGGCACAAAATTGTTTTTAGCATTCCTTTATTGTCCTTTTAATGTCTTTAGGATCTGAATTGATGTTTTCTTTTTATTTACTCTCTTCCTTGATCAGTAGTGCATAAGGTTTATCAATTTTATTACTCTTGCCAGAGACTCAACTTTCACTTTTGTCAATATTCTCTATTGTTTGTTTCTATTTCATTTATTTCTGTTCTCATGGTTTTTATTTACTTTTCTCTTTTTATGTTGGGTTTAATTGAATTTTCTTTTTCTAATTTCTTAAGGTGAAATTTTTTTCTAACATAAGCTATAAATTTCCCTCTAAGCACTGCTTTAGCAGCATCCCACACATTTTGTCATTATCCTTCAGTTGAAAGAAGTTTTTAAATTTCTGTGTTTCTATTTTGCTCATGGTTATTTAGAAGCTTAATTCCCAGAAGTTTGGGAGGTCAACCCAATCTTCACATTTGTAACATAAAAAATACTGTAACAATGATTTTCATGTATCTTTATCTCTGTTTTTATCTTTTTACTTCAATTTAATTGTTAACCTCTAATCACTGCTATATCTCTAATAATATTTTTTATTCCTATATTATTCATTTGTGCCTTCTCTCTGTCTTGATCCACTTTACCAATGATTTAATTTTATACTTTTTTCAAAGAAATAATTTTCACCTCTCTTGGTACTTCTTTTTTCATTTTAAGTAGACTTCATTTTATATAGTGGTTTTAGGTTCACAGCAAACTTAAGTAGAAAGTACAGGGAGTTCTCCTGTCCCTATACAATCCTACCTTCCCCGACTATCAACATCCCACACTTCATTAACATTTGTTACATTGTTGCCTATAGTGACACATCATTATAACCCAAAGCTCACGGTTTACATTAGAGGTCACTCTTGGTGTTAAACATTTTATGGGCTTTGACACATACATTATGACATATATGAACTATTAAAGCAGCATATGGAATAATGGTTTACTCTACTGTTTGAGGAATATTACTCTATCGTCTCTTTTCTTGGTAATTCAAAAATCTGTTGACTCACAGGGCGCCTGGGTGGCGCAGTCGGTTAAGCGTCCGACTTCAGCCAGGTCCCGATCTCGCGGTCTGTGAGTTTGAGCCCCGCGTCAGGCTCTGGGCTGATGGCTTGGAGCCTGGAGCCTGTTTCCGATTCTGTGTCTCCCTCTCTCTCTGCCCCTCCCCCGTTCATGCTCTGTCTCTCTCTGTCCCAAAAATAAATTAAAAACGTTGAAAAAAAAAATTAAAAAAACAAAAATCTGTTGACTCTCGTCAATGGATCTTCCTTATGCATTCGTGTTTTTCACTTTACCTGATAGAATTCTGTAATTCTGTAATTTAATTTGGCTCCTTCAGAAAGGATTTGCTTTTGTTTCTGCCAGGTGTCTGAGGTAAGAGCAACCCAGGAACTCTTTCACTGACTTTTCAGCTGGGAAATCTTATGTGGCTATACAGGTGGTAAAAATTCCAGCCCCAAACTTATATGAGAGCATCTTGAGGTGGCTGGGAATATCCAGAGGGTACTGTTTCCTTTTTGTTTTCTGTTCCTTCTAGAGGCAAGGCCATGATCAGCATGTATCCTCAACATCTCTTTCTGTGGGGGACATATTTGTTTTAGTTTACTGACTGAGGGGTTGATCACCCTTATGGTGTCTCATCTTTTTGTAGAAGGCTTTAATTTAAATTCTCATGTAGTAGAGGTTCTAGGTCCCTGTCCTTGCCCAAGTTTTTAGAACTTCCCTCGTCTGTACCTTAATAGAATTGGGTTATGAAATCTCACTTTGTTGTGGCTACTATTACTCAGCCTAGGTTAAGTGATGTTGCAATAATAAATTAGCTCTAAATTCTTTATATGTTATTTCTTATTCACGCTACCTATCTTGAGCAGGTTAGTGGAGAGCTCTGCTCAAAGGAATCACCTAGGGACCCAGTCTTACATGGTTTCCACCATCTCGGCTCTTGACTTTGGCATCTGCTAAAGTGAAAGAATGGAAGATAGAAGACAGCACAGGGCATTTCAGCCTCGGCTCTGAAGTGACTCACATCACTTCTGCATACGTTTCATAAACCAGCAGTAGGCACACAAACCCACTTAGGTTCAAGTGGACTGGGAAGGGTAGTTTTCTGGGCACCCAGGATGGAGGAAAATAAAATAGGATTTAGTGATATATACCATTGTCCCTGGGGTAGCCAATACATATTACCTACCATTGTAAGCATTCCTAAATCCTTGACTTATCAGATTCAGTTTATAAACAACAATTAACCTATTTCATAAGTTCTTCAAAGATGTCATGCATTATTTAACAGTTATATGATGATAAATCATACCTTTAAAAATAATTCAAAACCTTCAAATCCGTAGTGTGCACTGCCAAGACACTTCAAAGCTAACTAGACCCAATGTGAATTTTAAGACCAACCGGTGGTGGTCATCTCAGAAAGGGAGACACAAAAAGAGCATCCCTAGGCAATTCACTTATCAGTAGAGTCTGGCACTTTCCTCATAACATTTGGCAGTCTATGTGCTCACTACGGTCTATTTGCTTTTTTCTAAGACTTGTAGCGAAAATTAATAATTTGTTGGATAAATCCTTGCATGTTCATATTAACATATTTCATCTTTATTTGCTCTAACACAATTAATTACTTTCAAAGAACTACAATCACTATCATCATCATGGTTGCTAATTACTACCAATATCAGTGAATACATACTGAGTGTGGGGTACTAAGTTTCATATTAGTTTACATAATTCAGAGAAGCATTTCTTGTCATGAAATTTTTTAACCTAGGAGAATTAAATTATGGTTCTTTCAGATAATTTATAATTCTGCTTTTCTTTTTCCTGATCTTTCTTCAGCAATGGTCATTCTTCATTCTTACACATTTTTATTTAACATTTTAGATCTTTTAGACTAATAATACTAAAGGAAATTTTAAAGTAGTTGGTTTATAAAGGATATATCACAGTGCCTTCAAGGAACCTGGAAATAGGGGAAATATAATTTCCCTTGGAAGTTAAATCTCAAGATCAACACACAATGTCTCAAAGAAGAGATTTCTAAGCCAGTAAGACTTGACTAAGTGGATTGGATGGTATTGTCTACTAGCCTCCTTCTTACCTCATCTATTTCCTCACCTTACCACTTATCCACTACCCCAGCTAAGCTATCTTTCACACCATTCCACTGAATCCTCTCTTGCTAAAGTCACAAATATCCTCGATGTTGCCTAATCCAATAGCCACATCTGAGTTTTTAGACTTAGAGAATGAACTCTACTCCTCAGAAGTTTTTTCAAATAATTAGCACTCCCACCATCTTGAAACATTTTCTTATTTTGGTTTCAGAAACATGTGTTACTGGTTTTTCTTCTCTCTCATTGGCTGCTCTTCCTCAATCTCCTTTGCTAGACTCTCCTTATTCCTCCTTCTAAATCAGAGTTGTTCCAGGTCTCAGTCTTGGAGTCTCTTCTCTTTTCTATCTGTGATCACCATCTTGAGGAATTGAATTCAATCCCATGGCTTTAAAAACCACCGATATACTGATAACTTCAGTTTCAACCTCTCCCCTATTAATTATAGACTACCAACTATAATCTGCCTTCTGATGTCTAATAGGCACACTAAAATCATCACATCCAAAAAACAAAATCTCTATTGCCTTGTCCTACACAAATATGGATCTTCACTCACCTCATGGTCAGGCCTCAAACGTTGAGTACATCCTTCAAAATACATTCCAAATCCCATCATTTCTTACCTCTTTTGCCATTTTCTGTTCTGCTCCAAGATACCATCATCTCTTACCTGATCCTGCAGTATTTACCTATCCTGCTCCCCATTGGCACCTGTGCCCTCATTAGCCAATTCTCCAGGTTGCAGCTGGAGCCGTCCTTTTAAAACACAAATCTGAGCACATCACTCTCTTGTTTAAAACCCTCTAATAGTTTCTATCACATTAGGATAAAATCCAAAATTCCTTATCAGGAATTTTATAGGCCCTTATAAAGGCCTTTGTGATCTGGCCCCTGACTGCCTCTCCCAAATCATACTACCATTTTCTTCCTCACTCTTTGAACTCTAATAATATTGTCTACTATCTGTTTCCCCAATGTGTCAAGAATGTTTCCACTGCAAGGCTTTTCCCCGGTCTGAACACTGGTCTCATGTCCACTTAGCTTGCTTTCTTGCTTATTCAGGTGTCTGCTCAAATATCACACCCTGAAATAGTCCTTCACTGACCATTCAACTTAAAGTAGCATCTCTTAAACTTCTGTGTTTTTTTCTGCTTCATTTTTTCTTCCTGGTACTTACTATTAACTGTTTTTGTATGATTGATTTATAGATTTATATATTTTTTATTACCTTTATCTCTTCTCCCATTTGGAATGTAAGATCTATAAAGGCAGGGATTTTATTTATTTGTTTATTTAAAATGTTTCTTTAATTTTGAGAGACAGAGAGATAGACTGTAAGCAGGAGAGGGGCAGCGAGAGAGGGAGACACAGAATCTGAAGCAGACTCCAGGCTCTGAGCTGTCAGCACAGAGCCTGACGCGAGGCTCGAACTTATGAACCATGAGACTATGACCTGAGCCGAAGTCAGACGCTTGACCTACTGAGCCATCCAGGAGCCCCTATGAGGGCAGGGATTTTATATGAAGCCCTTAGAATCACCACACCATTGTATTGTTAGCACCTAGTCTTTCAATAAGTATTTATTAATGTTAGAATGGATTAATATTTTGACATATTGGTTTGGCCTCTAGTCCTTTAAAATTTAATTAATGTGAGTTTATTCCTCAGAAATGGCTTCCTTTTTAGTGTGCTGGGAAAATCAGGTCTCTGACCTTATAAGGGAGATCTGACACAGTTGTAAATTTATGAAAGTAATGGATAGGGAGCTTCTCAGAATGCCACCTGATCTTGGCAACCTATATGTATTCATGCAAAACTTCATTAGTTGCTTTCTCATACAAAAGAGAGGGTGCTGGAAGGTATGAATGAGTTCATTAGGTCCCAGGCTCAGGCAGGATTCTATTGATAGTGTGGTGGTAGTGAAGATCAGAGCTCCAGAGTGAGACTAACAGGGTGAGTCCTCTACCATTCAGCAATCGTGAAATTTGGGGCAAAATATGTATCCTCTGTGCTTCTTGGTTTCCTCATCAGTAAAATAAAAGAAAGAACAGTATTTGCATCATAGGATTATGGTCAGTTCATACACAAAGCTTAGAACAGTGTCTACAACATTGTAAGCACACAAGAAGTATGTGCAATAATTATTATTGTTTTCTCTCAGTTATTCTGTCAGTCTTTCAAAGATCAAATCAACTATTGCAGTTTCTATTACTAGGGATGGATTCAAAAAAGAAAGTGAAAACCTGTTTTGAGTTCTGTTTTCATCATCGAGTGTGAGTTACTCCTTTAATTTTGGAGAAATGTTAAGTGGAAGGAAGGCTTGCCATCTGTCTAGGTCCCAGCAGGTGGGTGGAGGGTAACTAGGAGATTACAAAACACTCTGCAAATATCAAATGGCAGACACAATGCTAAAAGTAATTCCTTCTAATTTCACAACCGTACAGTGACCAATGGCTCCACCAAAACTCAGATGATGACTTAAGTCCCGAACCCTGGAGTTAATGAGACAATCACCAAGGCAGTGATGGTCTCCCAGCTATGCAGACTGGGTTCCATATTTATACCCAGACTAACACCAGGAAACAGGAGACAGCAGAGGGGCACTTAAAAAAAAAAACCATTCAGTGCAAAATGTATGTTTTCCCTCTGTTCAAGTCCTGATCCATTATATTCTAGCTTTGTTGAAGAACTGTTTAAAACAAAATGAAACACAAAACCATTAAAATAACATTTGTTGCATACTTACCACGTACCATGCACCATCCAAAGTGTTTTACATGTATTAATTCATTTAATCCTCACAATGCTCCATGGAATAGGTGTTTTTACTGTCCTAATTTTCCAGAAAAAAAAAAAAAACAGAGACAGTCCCAAGAGGTTTGAGAATATACCCACGGGCACACAGTTGGAAGGAATGGAGCTGGAACTTCACCCTGGGCAATCCAGCTCCAGAGCCTAGAAACGTAAGCACGCCATTCCATTGTATTGTGTAGGAAACCTTTTTCAAATTAAAAAAAAAAAAAAAGTTTATTTATTTATTTTTGAGAGAGACAGAACACGAGCCAGGGAGGGGCAGAGAGAGTGAGGGAGAGACAGAATCAGAAGCAGGTTCCAGGCTCTGAGGCTGTCAGCATAGAGCCGACACAGGGCTCGTATTCACGGACTGCGAGATCATGACCTGAGCTGAAGTGGGACACTTAACTGGCTGAGCCACCTAGGCACCCCCTTTTTATAATTTTTAATATTTTTTTTTTTAGAGAGAGAAACCATGCATGTACGGGCGTGAGTGGGGAGGGGCAGAGAGGGGGGGGAGAGAGAAAGAATCTTAAGCAGACTTCACACTCAGTGCAGAGTCTGACACTGGGCTCTATCTGGTGAACCCTAAGATCATGACCAGAGCCGAAATCAAGAATTGGCGGTTTAAATGACTGAGCCACCCAGGTGCCCCATGTAGGAAATCTTTTAAGCACGCAAATCTTATGCACATTTTGATTGTCACTACTATACTTACTATCAGAAATAAACCCCCATTTCTCCTTTACAAGTTTTTTTAGGGATAAGTGCAAGGTACCGGACTACATGGAGGAGATCCATAGAAGCCATATAAAACTTCCCACGCAACTGTGTAACTGGGACAAATTCACTCACATCGATTCTATTGGCTCGCTCTCTTGTCTGCCGCCCCGTTTTAGACAGTTACCTGACTTCTTGAACAATGCAGTGTGTTCTTTTGTTTTTGTAGCAGAGTTGTAGGAAGGCCCATTGTCTCTTTTCTTCAGCAGCAGGTGGAGCGCTAGAGGGACTAAAAATGGAACAGCCTATCCTCTCTGACTCTCTGCTGTGTGTGTGAATTTTAATAGGTTGTTTCTGAAGTTAGGCTCCAACTGTCAAGTAGAAACATAATAATAGCGGGCAAAAGATTATGACTAAAGGCAAATACTTGCCTGAGAGATCCCTCTACTCAATGCCTCATCCTTATTCCTTTAAGGCTAATCTGGAAGCGGGATGGGAGGGGTCACTGGTGTCTTTTGTCCTTCTTCAGGTGAAGAGGAACCTTTTATTGACTCAGTGACTGTGGTGAGACAGAGGGAACCAAGATCCAGGGTAGAGACATAATTGCCAATAGAGACATAAAGGATGTTTTGTCTAAATTTCCTCCCAACCTTAAATCCATAATACAAACATTTTATTGTGCTTTGAAAATGGAGTAAGGCTACTCTCTCCCTGCTCATTTTGGCACTTGCATTCATGTATGTGAGCAAGAGCTTGAGATTTAGAGGCAGATGGAACCCGATTTTACTTACAAGCTGTGGCTGTTGGCATATTTTTCTTATTTGTAAAATGGGATTTATAATACATTCTGGATTGTTGTGAAGACACTACATATACCACAGGACATACAAAATCACTCAGTGAATGGTACCTATTATTATTAACCATAATGTTCAAAAGGTCTTAGGAATGCTGCATTCTATTCAATCCATGCAGACATGTCTTAAATTGTCCATTCGTTTGGACCCATATTTTCAAAAAAGTTAATAGACTTCCTAGAAAATGGCTCTCCTTTTGATAGATGAGACTGTCATCAACTTTGCAGAGACATATAGCAAGTACCACAGCAGGAACAACCCTTCAAAAATAGGGCAAACTTCTTACGCCAGGTAGAATGTGTTTATATCCCATTACGCACCTTGTATGCCGATGTGTCTTTGAAGTCACTTTTCTATGCAGGATTTTCTGCATCTGTAAAATGAGGGCGTTTGCTCATCTCCAAATTCCCTTCCAGCTCAAGCCTCCTATTAGTTTACTAATGAGGTGAGAGATGACATAATTTAGAGATGCTGGGTTTAGGAACTGTGGATTTTAATTATAAAATTGCTTGCTAAGATGCAAGTCATTTTCTATTATCTATTCTAAGTGGTAGGAAGGCTGTAAGTCTCCAGAACTGAATATTATTATCTTGACCACAATGCTTTGTTGTACAACAGAAGTACAAATTACCTACCAATTTGAGGAATTAATTGGACTGCAAGACACCTATAGACAAAAAAACGTCTCCTGAAGCTAGGAAAACAGGCTGGCTTCAGAAATATAGTATATGACCATTTCCTATGGCTCATTCATTTCTGTTTTAAGACACAACCACTTAACACATACATTTATTCGTCGGAAAATTTTTTTTCACAGTGTTTGAGCATAATCTGTATATCAAGTGGCAATAAACATCTTCCACCCACACGAGTTAAATAGTGTGACATCATTCATACTGTGACAAGCCTTGCATTTAGAAAGCCAGGGAAATATTAGTAATCTACTCTAAAAATTTGGAATATGCTACTTTATAAATATAACTTTTAACACTATATTAAGTAGGAAATAAGAGCAACAAAAATAATGCTCTCTTAGTTCTTTGAAGATGGGACTATCTTATTCATCTTCATTTTTCCAGCACTTGCACCGGCAAGAGGATATTTAAATTAAAAAGAATATTTAATATTTGTAGCAGGGATATTTGAATTGAATTTATTTCTTGAGTTAGTAGAGAACTTTATCAAACACCTTATGCTGTATGTTACCTCCTCATGTCTTATTTATTTTATAACTTATTTATTTTATAACTATTTTATACTTACTTATTTTATACCTATTTTATATTATACCTCTTAATTCACTTTACCTATTTTGTCTACCCCCTAAACTCCTCCCTTCTGGCAACCATCAGTTTGTTTCCTGCAGTTATGAGTCCATTTCTATTTTGTTTTGATTATTTGTTTATTTTGCTTTCTAGATTCCACATATAAATGAAATCATACAGTATTTGTCTTTCTTTGGCTGACCTATTTCACTTAGCATAATGCCCTCAAGATTCATCCATGTTGTCACAAATGACAATATTTCCTTCTTTTTTGTGGCTGAGTAATATTCCATTGTGTATGGGTACTACAACTTTTTTATCCTTCAACTATTAATGGGCACTTGGGTTGCTTCCATATCTTGACTATTATTAGAAAACACTGTGATGAACATGGGAGTGCATCTGTCTTTTCACATGAGTGTTTTCATTTTCTTTGGGTAAATATCAAGAAATGCAATTTCTGAATCATGTGACACTTCTCTTCTTAAAGGAATCTCCTCACTGTTTTCCATAGTGGCTGCACTAATTTACATTCCCACCAACACTGCACATGAGTTCCCTTTTCTCCATATCCTCTCCAACATTTGTTCTTTCTTGCCTCATTTAATCTCAAAAAAAAAGAAAAAAAGAAAAAAAGAAAAGAAAATCCATGAGTTATTTTGAAAAATAGGAGTAATTCTGTACCTGGGATCTGAAAGTGAATTAAAAATACATCTAGCTTTTGACCCCAGTCATCTCTCTCCAGTTGCAACTATTAAATACTCCTAAAGAACATGTGCTTGGGGTGCCTACGTGTCCAACTTCAGCTCAGGTCATGATCGAGTGGTTTGTGAGTCTGAGCCCCCTGTCGGGCTCTGTGTTAACAGCTCAGAGTCTGGAGCCTGCTTCGGATTCTGTGTCTCCGTCTCTCTCTGCCCTCCCCCACCCTCCCTCTGTCTTTCTCTTTCTGTCTCTCAAAAATAAATAAACATTAAAAAATTAAAAAACAAAACAAAACATGTGCGTTGCACTGGGACCGCTGCTTCTTCACTGTTTGAATTGGAAACTTAACTCTTACTTAACCCCTCCAAGCCTCAGTTTCCCTGTCTGTCTTTGTTGTGGTTTGGTTTGGCTTAGTAAATATTAGACATAATGTTTGTATCTTGTAGCACAATACTTGGCACAGGGGAAAGCTATCATTATTGTCATTATTATGAAGCTACCTTCCTCACTGGTAAGATATGACATCATCTGCTGTAAAATCAAGAACTACTCCTTGTCATTTCATTAAATCTAGACAAGTTGCCATGTCCCTTTTTGGCATGATAAAATATGGGATTTCAGAATTGTCACGGGATGTTAAAAATATTAACTGCCCCTCCCACCAAGGGAAGCAGACTCCCCCCCCCCCCCACCCCCTACCCCTTGTGTTCCTGATCATCCCCTCAGCCAGACCCACTGGGAGACATAAAAGCCAAGACAAGGTCCCCATGCAGAGCTGAATGATTCATGTGCAAACGCCCTCTCTGATTCATAACAAGGAAAGGACTCATCCTCTCATTCCCAGAAGCCTACGGAGCCAGCCTCATTTGGCAGGGACTGTGGGGGCTCCCAGCTTCCGGGCATGGAGTCTGGCTGCATTCTGAATGCTTGGTGATGACCAAATGGGTGAGGAATATAGCTGTGCAGCACAGCCGACGACTCATGGAGGTACTGTGGGTAATTAGAGATTCATTACAATCCCATAGTTTGTATCATGGCTCGGGGTCAACACAGGGTCACTGCACATGGCAAACTTAGGGAGCTGTGTCTGGAAGGATGACGCCAGCTAGGAGAGGCTGAGAGCTCAAAGCGGACAGGGATGCGGAGCCAGGGGGGCTGGGGTGCACATACACAGCCAGGGACTGGCGACAGCCCGGATGTGGGGCAGTGGGCCCCGCGGGCTCTGGGGAAGGGAGCAAAACACAGGCAGCTGAACTGGCTTCCCCACCGCCATCCCTGCCATCTCCAATTAACCTTCTAAGCCAAGGGTTCCCAGAGACTGGCATGTCAGGGGCCAGTCCAATTTCAAAAAATAATTGGGGCCTGACATAGGGTAGCCAACTTTTTATTTTGCAGAGTAAGGACATTGAAAACAAACAAAACAGTTGCCATCCGCTATCACCATCACTTCACGAGAGAAAGGGGATTTTTACACTAAATAATGTAGGAAGGACATAATCTCAGGATAAATGACAGTCACGTAAATTTAATTAATTTAGCTCACCAAGTTGTGGTTATTTTTCTCATTACCATGAAGACTTATGAAAACTTTCTTGCAGACCGGCTTTAGATTTTCCCTCTAGATTTTCCACAATGGCAAGACCCAGACAACAGTTTCGTAAATATTCATGAGGAGAAAAATAACACTACAGACTTTATGAACTTTTTATGAAGGAAAAGTTTATGAAGATTTCTTTATAAAAACTTTACGTAGAAAAAATGGCTTCCATTCCTTCTCTATACATTCTTTTCCTACTCCAGCTAAAAACAAGGGGGGACAGAGAAGAAAAGAAAGGTAAAAGAAAGACAAACCTATCTATTAAACTGTTTCATTAGGATGGCCTTCCAAGTTCTGGTGTAAAAATGTTTTAATGGATTTAAAAGGGATTTTTGACCCTGTATTCATTCCTTTAGGGTGATATAGCAATGATAACGTATGCTTGTAGAGCATTTTCATTTGTAAAGGACTTTCACATTTATAGTCTCATTGGATTCTCCAAATTCTGTAGTTATTATTATTATATTACCCATTCTATGGATGAGCAAACTGAGGATAAAATTTGCCCAAGATAGCACATTTGGTAAACTGTGGAGGTAGGATTTAAACTGTTGCCCTCTGCCTTTTGGGATGAGCACTGGGTGTTGTGTGGAAACCAATGTGACAATAAATTTCATATTAAAAAAAAATTAAAATAAAAAATAAATAAATAAAAATAAACTGTTGCCCTCTGGTACCAAATTCTGTGCTTTCCCTACTCCATGCGAAAGAAGGCGATACCTTGACATTTTACCAGGCTCAGTCTATTTTATTCTCCACAAGATTATCACACTTTGGGAAAATTTGATAAAGAACCCAAAATTCAACCAGAGTACATCTAAAATGAAAAGCTATGTTCTCAGTCCCAAGACACTCTAATTACAAAGAGTGGGTCATCTCAAACCTGCTGTATTTAAAGCCATTTCATTATTTTGAGTGGACCACCTGCAGGATGGGAGCATACAAAAAGAGAGAAGAAGAAAGCGCGTAGTTAACAAAACAAACCCCGAAGGTGTCAGTGTCTCACTGTAGCTGGTTTTGTGTTTGTACCTTAGGTTTTTTTCTTCCCTTTAAAGACATGCGTGTATCTCTTTCTGCTGCATCAGGATGACGAATTTCACATGATGCTAATTTGTTCACATTCAGAGCTGGAAGATGACTCCTTGCTGTATTGCATCCTTTCCAGAGGTGGTGGGTATAAGGCTGTGGGGTAAGGGGACTGCAGTTTGGGTGAGAGATGGTGGGATGTGTTCATTGTGTGTGGCCAACTGGCTGAGGTAGCATGAATAGTGTCACTCCCACAGGACACACAGGCTCTCCCTGGGCACGAGGGATGGCCTCCCTCCACCCAGGTTTGATTTTCCCAGACATCACTGCCCAAATACTCACCTAGCTGGGGTCGAAATGCTGCTTGCGTGCTGGGCCTGCCCTCAAGGTTCTTTTCCTTCCAACACCAATGCCCAGCAATATCCAGAACTGATAGAAAAAGGAGGAATTTGTGTTTTAGGGAAAGAAGGGCTTTGACCTTAGAGATTAAAATCGGGGAGTCTCCTGTCTATGTCCCTTTGAAACTGTGAAGGCCTTTGTGATTTGCCTCTACAGAATGGGTAGACCAGACTTCTACACAGGTTGTGATTAATAACTTTTGGAGTTTTAAAATTCTTTGAAAATGAGAGGAGTTGTGCGATTTACAGGTTTTATACCCCAACGTGTGTCTCATTTGCCTGATTAATGGGGCCAAAATATGATCCTAATTAGCTCCTAGCCCAGAGATTAAACAACTCTTCATATAAATTCAAGTAAGGTCTATATCTGAGTTAGTGGAATTGCACCAATGATAATCCCTTGGTTTTGAGGCTGTACCATGGTTATGTATGATATAATCATTGATGGCCAGTTGGGTAAAGTGTATTATTTTTGCAACCTCTTCAGAGTCTTAAACTATTTTTAAATCAAAATTACTTTAAAAAAAAAAACCCTCAAACTCTACATAGCTCTCTCCTGGGAAGCTAAGAAATCTCCAAGAAGTAAATAACATTAGTGGAAAGGTGATATACCATGTATTCATATCATCAGAAAGCTGAGGTTTTTTTTTTTTTTTCATCTAGATAGTTCAAAATGATAATCTAAAAATTTCTTTGCTTGGTATTTCCATATGTGTCCTGCGTAGCTGGTTATCCTTCTCATGTAGTAGCAGACCAAAGGACCTCCAATTAGAATTAATAAAGGAATCTTTCTATTTAAGAAAATTGTATAAAAGAGATTTGGGGGAATTAATAACAGTCACCATCCATTGTGGAAGGCACTTGGCCTATGGGCCTTCATACCCATTATCTCATTTAATCCTCATGCTCACACTGCAAGGTGGTTATTATTATTCACCTTCTACAGGTAAGAGACAGACACACAGAAGTTGAGGAACTTATGCAAGGCCATCGAGCTATAAGGGCCAGACCCTCCAGAACAAGTTCTTGAAATGCCTGTGCCACCAGCAATTAGTTACCTACTGGATTTTGATGAGAATGCTGTATATTTTCTAATAATTCAGCTGTTTTTTGACATATATTCCCTTTTGCTGTACATGTTTATTCTACTATAAATTTTATCTTTTAATCATTCATTGATTGACTCCTTCATTCAACAAACATTTTTGGAGTGCTTAAACTGTGCAGCAAAAACAGAAATGCAGAATAATGCCCCTCTCTTCACAGAGGCAGCCAAATAGGTATATAAATATTTAAAAATAGCTATAAGTCTATGGAAGAAACACGAGGGGTGATGGACTGGAGGGCGCAGTGGGGGTGGGGTGGGAGATGAGGCTGCTATTTCAGATGTGGGAAGGGAGGGATCTGGGAGAGGCCTCCCTGGGGGGATAGCAGATGACCAGAGACCTGATGCAGTGCGTGGCAATGCCATGGGCAAAAGAAATAGCAAGTACGCGGGCTGTGAGGAGGGAGGGGCATGGAGAGGCCCAGCGGGGCTGGAATTCAGCTTGCTGGGAGGGTGGTAGCCAGTGTGGGGGAGAGGTAGCCTGGTTCATCACTACAGGGTTTTGTAGCCTGTGGTAAAGAATTTGGGTTTTATTCTAAGTGTGATAGGAAGCCACTGGAAAAAGACCTGGTCAAATTTACATTTGAAAAGAATCATTCGGGCTGCTGTCTGGGGAACTGTGTGTTAGGGAGCTGGGCTAGAAGCAAGGGGACCATTGGGGGCCAGTCAAGGGAGCCTGGTAGCTTAGATGAAGGTAAGAGTTTCTTTCCATCCTGGCTCTATGATCTGTGGCTTTCTGACAATAAACTCTAATACTGAATGTCTTTTGGCTTAACAATGCAGGGATCCCAACCTGCCAAAGCTGTGGGCACAGAACAAATAACACATTTTGTATTCTGAGTGTCTCTGGGAAAGGAAGAAAAACATGACAGGCGAAAGGGAACAAAGGGTGTGTGTGTTTTGCCATTGTCTCAAAAAGTAGATAATGTGCATTTAGTGCCCTCCCCCTTTCAACTCCCTTAGTGCTTATTTCTGCCCCACTAATTTTTACATAATCACATGTGGCCTTTCTGTGCAGCTTCCTTTAAGGAGATAGATCACTTCTTTCCAAGAATACTAGAAGCTCCTAAGGGCAGTTACTGTGTAGATATTAACTCTTCTATTCAATGCTAGAACTGTAGTGTTAAGAATATATACTTTTAGAATGAATTCATATTTAGGTGACTGAATGCATGCAATTGAAATGTGACATTTATTTATTAAAGTTGAAGGTTAGAAAATGACTTAGGTAGGGGTGCCTGGGTGGCTCAGTCAGTTGAGCGTCTGACTTCAGCTCAGGTCACGATCTTGCGGTTGGTGAGTTCGAGCCCCACATCAGGCGGTGTGCTGACAGCTCAGAGCCTGGAGCCTGCTTCAGATTCTGTCTGCCTCTCTCTCTGCAACCCCCACTCAGTCTCTCTCTGTCTCAAAAATAAAAAAAATTTAAAAATTAAAAAAGAAAAAAAGAAAATACCATAGGTATTTGAGCACCTGGGTGGTTTAGTAGGTTAAGCGTCCAACTTCGGCTCAGGTCACGATCTCATGGTTGGTGAGTTTGAGCCCTGTGTCGGGCTCTGTGCTGATAGCTCAGAGCCTGGAGCTTGCTTTAGATTCTGTATCTCCCTTTCTCTCTGCCCTTCCCCACCCCCTCTCTCTTTCTCTCTCTAAAATAAATAAACATTAAAAAAAAAAAAAAAAGAAAATACCTTAGCTTTATTAGATGTCTCTTACCTCTCCTACATCCTTTCCAAAGGACATTCTGTGGACCACTGTCCCACAGGATGTTAAGAGGTGGTCATTGATGCTAAGAGGTGGTCAGTTTTTGTGGTCAGCTAGTTTGGAATGTCTATGAGAGAATGGAAATTATATGTTTCTTCACTGTAGGACTCCACAGTGGTTTTACTATGTTAATGTCTACTGTGAATATCCAAGGAGTGACATCATTTGTAGTCTTTCCCTAACTTATTTACCCATGGAACTCTTTTCATGGGAATTGTTTTACAGAGAGCATCTTCTGAGACTAGAGTTATGAAAACATATACTTTGCAAAAGATTTCAGTGGAAATAGACAATACAGTGAGTAGGTTTTTCTTCTCACTGTTATAAAGACCAAAGCCTGTAGCAAAGAAGAACAATTAGCAAAGGCTGGAATTGTCTTTTTCAAACTGACCATCAGAAAGATAGTATTTAAACATACTTTCTACCCTAATCTTACCAAAATATTGATGGGGTTTATCATTCTGGTGTAAAATACAGAATTCACTCAATTCACTGTGGTATATCAGAATCTACTGTTAAATAGTTGATTAATTTCTTTGAGCCTAAAATAATAATTCATTTACCAGTCTTTTTTTTTTTTTTTTTCAATTATAAAACTTAACCAAAACCAGGACCACAATTTGTTGCTGGATGTGATTTCTGTAGACCCACAGTTGTGGTCTATAGTACTTTATTTTCACTATCTTACCTGACCTGGAAATACTGAATCTGACCCAGTTCTGCTTGCCTTCCATAATTATGAAACCAAAAAGCAGCCATGAGCAGACCCCACCATCAAGAAATGGCTGCAGTGGTCTGGGCGAGGCTCTCTTGAAATGAATCCATGAGTATCATTCTGGACATAGGCAGGCGCCAAGGCCTACAACAGTTATGAGAATGATCTGGTTAAGGAGTCAAAAGCAACGCAAGCAGAGCATGGTAAGATGATAAGCAGAGTGGTACTGACCACATATTATAACGGAAAGATCCTATTGCATTAAATGAGAGAGACAGTGCCCACCTTTCTTCCGTTAGCATCTGTCAAAACCTGATGGAGGGTGACAACTGAAAACATTACATGCTGAAAGACTCGAGAAACCCAATGAAAGCTGGCATTGCCTCCAGAGAACCAAGAGGCAGACGTTTTCCATCACAGGGCATTTTCTATGACAGATACCAGATCCAACTCCTGAAGCAGACCTTCTACTCAAAGATGAGATCTTAAGAATTGTGCCTCATTGTTTACTCAGTTCATTTTAGTGTGCATTATCTGAGAGGATATTAACTGAGTTAATTGCTGTTTAACTTGACATCAGTAGCTTATAACTCATTATCTATGAATAATGTATTTTAATTAAGTTTTTTTCTTTCAGTTTCATTACTTTTATACCTCTCAGGCAATGGAATTGATGTGTGCCACAATTCTCAGTGTGGCTTATAAGGCCTCTCCCTACCACGGCTCCCATGCCCTGTCACCCTGACCTGGAAAAATTGCCAGCTCCTCATTCCCTTCTCTCTCCATGTGACTCCTTCCCTGTCCTCTAGGCCTTCCCTGGGGATCTTCCCTGACATCACTAGCAGTCCTTAATTCTACCTCCCATCCCTCACCTACCCCAATTGTGTGTTCGCACACACATGGAGAAGTATTTAGCAATAAGTACTTCTTAGCAATACATTTTTTAGCCTGTATCTTCCCATCAGTCCCTAAGCTTCTTAAAGCAGACTTAAAGCTACAACCCCCATACTCATTGTTGCAATCCTGTAACCTATCACGTGCCTAGAAAATATTTGCTCAATTAAGGAATAAATTAATGAATAAAGGATATCTCTGATATTGACAGTATTCATAACTTGTGACTTTCCTGATAGTTCTACTATAGGATTTTTCTCTACCGAAGTTAAAAGTTAATAGTACTCAAATTAAAAAAAAATAAACAAAGTTTACAAGTGTCAATTAAGCTTCCCACATGTAGTCTCCAGGGGAATTCTTATAAAAGCCTGAGGTCCTCCTATCAGTAGCAAACGTTCTCTGCAAGCTCTTTGAGAAGAGTTTTGCACATTCTAGGTCTTATGGACATAGAAATATAAATCACATGTCCTGAGCATCTTAAGATTTAACGTTTACCATTTCAGTTTGTCAGCCTAGGGTATGTAGTATTTTGCAATTTTTCTGAGGCACAAAATTTAATCAAGTGATCTATGCATCTGGTTGTGAAAGTGAGTCATTTTGTGTTTTTCAGCTCATTATTTAATATAGTAACTCTTAGGAATTAAAAATAAACTTTGCTTATTTGTGTAACAACACCCAGTGAATGAGGAATAAACTTAGTGACAATTAAGGGATTAAATTTTTGGTGTGAAGATGTGAACAGAAAATAATTTGTGAGACCTCCAGGATCATGTAAAAACATTTCCATTTTCTCTAGTTTGGGATTATTAGGGACTTGGGGGGTATCCCTCATAAATGTCAAAGGTCTCACATACACAGTTGGTATTTCAGCACAGTGTAACTGTCATTCCAAGACAGAACAGGATTGTTGCCACCGATTATAATACATCAGAGAATTTTCCTGTGTTTGAAAAATATACTTAGATATATATATAAAATATACTTAAAAACACACAGACAGCAAACTATTATTTTGTGAAAGACCAGAAAACATTTCAAGGGCTCTGGTAAAATGTTGGCCACCTTGACCATCATAATATTATCCCACCCGGGAGTGGACTAGAATGATTGGGAGGTGAATCATTCCCCAGTTCTTCTTGGATGCTTTTTCCCCCTTCTCTAGTTCTGCCCTCCACTCCTCAGCTTGCAGAGCTGGCACCCCTGGATGTTGCTCTGTCATGGGAAAGGACATAGTCTTGCTTTTGGTGATTTAAATGCAGGGCCAGGTTCATCAACATGTCATACAGAACCTGCCACTCCAAAGGCTAATACTTAGTTTAATGCTTTCCTGTTGCTGTCTTTAAATTCTTAGTAACTTTATCTTTGAACTTGTGTTTTCTAAGTTGAGTCCAACTGGGGCAATGGGGAAACGGAGCATGAGCTTGAGCAAAGGAAATAAATACAACGCGTGTGCCGCCGTTTCTCGCCTCCTCTTTCGTGTGTAGTACTCGTGAGAGACCAAGAGCACAGGGTTACGGTGCACCTGTTATGTGAGACTTCAGAGAGACTCGAATTGAATACAGAACTTGTTTCTAGTGCAGAAACAAAGCGATGGCATTCTAAGAACCATGGAAAACCAAGAAATCCATCAAATCCTTTCTTGCTTGTGTTACTTCCTTGTGTCAGTCATCCACATATGCTGAAAATGATGACATGGAAGGAGAGGGAAAGACAGGACAGCCCATGGTTCAGAATTTCTTTATTCAACAGTAAACCAAAGGTGGAAAGTATTGGTAGAATATGAACGTAAAAGAAATAAAATAAAAACCATCGAGTTTGTTTGGTGCAATGCTTCCACTGTCCGGTAAGAACAAAAGGCATAGGCATGTATGAGCTATGAAAAATGAATTGTGTAATTTCTATGATTCTCCATTTGAGTTAAAAGGTCTTTTATAAAACTGGCATTGCACGATATAAAAATGAATGGAAAATTCATGCTAATAATTTAACTTTTTAATTTTGTTCTTTACTTAGAAAGATGTTAAATAACAGGTTAAAAACACCAAGACTAGTGGGGGAGACTACAGAAAAAAATGAAAAAAAAATTGTTTTAGTGCCTTTAACAGCACATTTTTCTTGCTTTTTACATTTTCATTCTGCACTGGGTCCTGCGAATGTGCAGCCAGCTCTGGTGACTGGATGTCTGCTGACAGGCACTAGGACCCCTGGAGTCTCTGCCCCCCCACCCCCCCGCCCTGACACACACTGCCTTGCCCAGGTTCTCTTCCCTAGATAGACACCATTGTGAAGGGGCTTGGAGTTGCCCAGATTTACCCAACCCATGTGGGTGGGGGAGGGAGAGTTTAGTTCAATCAGGGAGTTTAGGTGTATCCAGGGCAGTACTTTAAAAATTTCCAAACACTGTGCTATTTAGCAAGTCGTGCTACTAGTCATTACACTGATTCTTTGCATGAAATTGCTGGCACCTTGGAAACTGCTTAATGATACAGAAAATTCTATTTTTTCTGTGTGGAATGCCACTGGGCAAGTGGGTATTACTTATAGATGTATAAATATTGTGCATATTAGCATGAAGAGTCACTTACAAGTCAATAAGCTTTCTGAACTGTGGAAGAACAAAAGAGAAAAAAATCACAGGGAAACGAATAATTTCATAGGATTTTGTTTGATTATTTCTTAACCTTGGAAAGGCGAACCATTTCTATAAGAGGGTGACTTTAATTTTATTTTGAAGGTAATACAAAGGCAACATTAAATTAGTTTTCCACTTTACTATTTAGCCTTGAAAGAAAAAATATATATTTGCTTTCATTTTAGAATCCTGAGTGGAACAACAGAAGATTTTGAAACATGGCAAAGCTTGTGTTCATTGTTGCCTCTTTAATCCTTCTTTCCCACTTTGTTCTTTGGATCTGCTCCATTCTGATTTGCCTTTAATTTTTTTTTTTTTCATACAACCCCCCTAGGAGCATATTTGCAAAGCCATTAATAAGGAGAAGTGTACCACCCACAATTATTACTTTTTAACATCAGAGGTCAAGGCGCAGCCTTCCACAGCTATGGACCAACCTTATGGGGGTTTCAGATTCCAATACCAGAAGTTAGAAGATTTTTGCTCTTGCTTGGTTGTTATTCTCATTACCTGTATACACTACCACATCAGTGCAGCCTATGGAAATGCATACATGGGGACTTTGTGGTCCCAGAAAACTGGATTGAATCTATTCCTGTAGCTTGTGAGAGTAAAGAATCAACCTCTTGGGGCCTCTGCTTCTCGCTCACAAAATGAGGGGAAGTCTTAGCTTATGAAGTTGTCATAAAGATTAAATAACATACGCAGAGTTGGCTATCTGGCACATGTGAGTGCTCCATGACTATTTTTTCTTCTCTTTTTGCCTTCCATATAAAACTTTACACACACTTAAAAGTCAGCTGCCTTTGTGATATTTTCAAAAAAGAGTAAAGTTTTTGCTGCAGGTAAAAATTTCAAAAATGTGTACAGGTATGTCACTAGGAAAAGTATAACTCCTCCTCCCCACTCTGCTTCCAAAACCCTAGGCCTATTGTCTAAGTAACCACAGAGTATCTTTACTCACATTTTCTTGTGAAAGACCTATGTGAGGATCTTTGTAGCAAGGTAGCTCCCCATTTTCTATAATCACAGATAGGTCATGCTGTACATTCTGATACATAATTCATACTTAGTCTCTTTTCACAGTTGCCTACAATTCATGGTCCCTATTATTTTTAACTGGAATACCACCTTGTTGCTGCCCCACAATTTATTTTTAATTGACTTTTGGTTTGTTTCCAGTTTTTTGCTATCCCAAACACTGCAGCAGTGAGCATACTTATGTGCATATCCTTATCTATCTGAGTAAGTACTCATGTAGGGTACATTCCCAGATGTATAGTTGCTGGGTTGCAGGACATATTTATTTTTACTTTGAATCTTTCCTACGTGTCCCTCTCCACCCCCAGCTCCATCATTGATCTCCTTCTCCCCTCTGCCAAAAAAAAAAATCTAAATTATTTACAATAATAATCTGATATAATAATAATGTCAGTAATAATATCTTTCTATCTATCCCTTGTTAGGGTTGTAGTGAAGAATAAATGCTTAGGTGAAAAGCTTAAGTTAACGCTAAACTACTTGTATAGGACTTGGCATAATTTAAATTGTAAAAAGTCAAGATATGTGCTAATCAATTTTGCCACTTATAATCCAATGAATGACCTTGACCCTCTTAGGAGTTTGGAAAGACTAAACCATCAGGGGAGGTTTTTTTGGGAAAACTCAGGAGTTGTCCTGAAAACATTCCATATGTATAGACATCTACTCTGCGAGTGTTAATCCTCAACTACAAACTCTCTCTAGGGTCCTTTTCATTGAAACCATGCTGGATCTCAAATATAAGGACCAAATACAAAATAACACGATGAAGTGCTCCCACAGTGAGGCCTTCTACAGCATTACGCAACTGGTTACAAAGGGACACACTCATGCTTTTCTCAAACTTGGTGAACTTCCCTAAGTGGTTTTAGAAGCTCAAATTACAAACAGCTTCCTAATTGTCTTTGAAAACCACCCATCCTATGAGTGTTGAGTTATTGCTGATTGAGTCTTATCCTTGGGTTTTACTGTGTCCTTGCTGACAAGTCCTGGATCCAAGGAAAATACAGAGAAACGCTCTGAAAGCAAACCTGTTCCTATCCATTAGAAAACGCCATTATTCAGTGGCTGCCATAGACTCAGGGAAACAATATGACCCTTTCATCCCTGTATTTCTCTAACAGTCCTCATTGTATCTGCCTTGTCTGTGAATGGGTCCCACCATGCAGGAAGTGACATGGCACAGTGAACTTAAGAATATTCCTTATTTTTGCTCAGTTGGGTAATACCATGCATCTTACTCCATCCATAACGAGTGGAAAATAATGGTAATTCACATCATAGTGAAGATGTTCACTAATCTGATTAGCTCATCTGAACAAACTTCTACAATTGAAACAATGTCATAAATTTATATTGTGTGTCTTCAAGTCAAATTTTTCTATAAGGACCTTTTTTAGGGTAATTATAAAATAAATAAGTGGAGAGTGTCATCCCTCTTTCCCCAGAATATTTTGGTCTCCCACATAAGTAAAAATATTTCCAAGGTCACATAGTTAGGTCAAACTCAAATTTGTCAGACTCCCAAATTTAAGTTTTTTATCACACTAAGTCATCTGTCAGAGAAAAAAAGGGTGCCTACCTTCTGTGTAAAGATCTAATTTTTTTAATACTTAAATACTACCTCCAAGGCAAACATTTTCTTCATAAATTGGCCATCTCAAGGAAAGAGTCTTTTTTTTTTTACTTCTCAATAATCTCCATAAATTATATTAAATCACAGTCTATTTATTAATTTTCATATCTGATAAAAATAGCTAGGAAGATTTTTACCAAACTTGAAGAATGTATTTGGAATTATGACTTGATTCACCGGTAATGGTGTACATGAAATTTACTCTGGGGGGGCTCCCAAAAGATATAGGCAGTGATTATCTGGATTAACTGAAACTGGGGCACCCAGGAAAAGCCTATGTGACTGCCAGCTGGCAGAGACTAAGGACAGAGGAAACACAGAGGACAAAGAAAACAGAGCAGGTGTCCTATAGTAGCCCCACTCCAGAAGTCACAAAGGAGCACCCCCCACCCCCCATACAAGTGTGGCTTGTAACTGAACTGCTTCTCACATGGGCAGCTCTGTTTGTTGTGGTCTGGGTGAGTTGCAGCTGGGACTTATTTACCTAAGGAGAGTTAGTCATTCTGTAATACCTCACATTATTTTATCAATAACACACTAGGTTCTCTCTAGTTGCAAAACTTGGCTTCCTTATCTGAGGGTTTACGGGCCATTCCCTTAAACTTCTCTGGTTCTTCTAATTATTAAGAGAATGGTTAGAAATATGCTAACTTAGAAGCAGGAATCATGCATGGCCATGCATTAGGAGGTATTCATGGTTAATAGGGTGACCGTGTCCTACTCCTGGAAAGTGCCTTCTTAAACCATGTTGTCTGTGCCTCGTTATTAATGGTACACTCTTTCTCCTTTAGAGGTTTGCTCAATAAATTATATAGTCACCCTAACCATAGGTGATATGACTTTGCAGAACTTGAGCTGAGTCATGAGATGTCGCCTGGATCTGGACATCAAGCCTCCAAGTGTCCTGAACTTTAATGGCACCCCGTGTCCAGATTGCAGTCTCTCCATGAGGGGCTGTTCACTATGAGTTATGACAGAGGTCCCTCCTCACAGCAGAACAAGCCAGTTAGAGAGCAGCTCGTGACTTCTACCAGAGCAGGCAGAATTTCTCCATCTTGAAGGCTCACACTTCCTCTGCCGCGGATGGTTCCTGAAAAGACTTGAGTTTTGTACTATAGCCTACTGGGTGGATGGGGCTTATTCTCTGGGAAACATGGTATCCTCTTCGTCCGACTACCCTCTCAGGTCTGCTATTGCTGCTGACAGTCCTAGAGAAAACCCTTTTGTCATCCAAGCCTTCTCATATCAGAGCCACCTCCGCGCATCCTTTTCTCGACCAGCCTTGCATGCATGCCCCCGCCCTCAGGCTTACCCGTCTTCTAATCAGAAGACCACTACTTATCGGGATCCGTTGTATCCCCAAAGTCCTGCTCCTGGGAGATACTCAGTCATTTTTATTAATGATGTCAATTATTACGGACAAACTTTATTCCCCAGTTTCTGGTGCTGGTGTAAAATGCCTACAGAACGGCATTCTTCCTTTTTGCCAAAAGCTTACATATTTTGTACGTCTTTCTTCTTTATCATACGTTAGTATAAAACGAATCAATACAAATATTTTTTTTAAGTGTGAAACACTCTGAAAGCTTCTAAAGAAAGAAGCTAATATGAAAGTATTTATAAATAATTTGAAAATTGTATTCCTCTTGATTAGACTGAAGACAGAGGCCGTGTCTTAAGGAAGGCCACTGGCACAATGTATATATGTTACTCAGAAAGGGAAGGAGGACTGAGAAAGGAGTCTTCTCCCCTTAACACTGAGTGGCTTTGTTTGCCATCTTGGCTAATTGCCACCTTAGAGTGCCCTCAGAGTCCTGAGGAGATGGAACTCAGGATAAATACTTGCTTGTTAGTTCCTTGAGGCCGGGGTCTGATCATTTATTATTTATCTCTGCAGTAAGTAGCTGAAATGTAGCAGGTGTTCAATAATCTTTCCTTAAGCAGAATGGTGGCATGAAAGATCCATAATTTTGGGCACAGCCTGGGATTTTACACAAGGCATAGATTAGGATGATGAGTGCTAGAGGAGGCATTCCAAATGGATTCTTGAGTGTAGCTTGGGATTGGTCCCGTGGCTATAACATCCTGGAAGACCACATCCTAACCAGACACTAGTTCTTATTTGGAGCACAGCAAGATTCTTATTTAACTGGTGCATATAGATCCCTTGGGACCTGACACCTGCTAGCCTTATTCCCTACCTGATGATCTATTCCTTAGATCAGATTCTCCTGATCTAAGAGATTTTGTTACAGAAACACCAGGCCTTTCCCCATACCGCCAAACTGTCTTTGTTGTTCTCTTTGCCCCGTTACCTTTCCCACCTAGAAACTACTTCTTCAAGGCTCAGCCCAGGCCCTCTGTATGGCAGAAACCATGCCCCCAAGGATTCCAACACCAACCCCACCTCCTCTGTGTTCCCATATCAACTTGGGCATAGCATGTCATTTCATTGGAATTCCTTATTTGCTTTTTATCTTCCCTAAATAGTAAGCTCTATAAATCAAGAACCTCGTCGTCTTCACCCTGGGGTCCCCAAAACCCAGGCGAGTTTTTGGCATAATTTAGATGCTCAATAAATTTTGTTGAACTGAACTGAGCCTGTCTACATACTGTTGAACATCACTCTATTAAAACTGTATGGATGAGGTGTAAAATATTACTATGAATTCAGTGCTTTGCATCTTATCTTTTTTTAAAAAGCTAGAGGCTAAATTTAGACAATTCCTTGCTAGTATATTTATTTGTAACTAGATTGAGGATTTTCAGGGAAAGAAAAAGAAAAGTTGACCTATGAGTTTGTTCTTTTCACCAAAAATAATCTTCTGGGAGGATGGTACCTCAGAGCTGAGATCAAAGATAATTGTGGCTGTCTTAGAAACCCCCAGGTTATTTTTAAGTGAAACAAAATGGGATGATTATAAAAGATTATGTTTGGAAATATAATTATTTCCTAACTTCTGAGCACATGCCTTGAGAGTGCTTCTTTGAATACATGCACTGACAAATATTCCATTAAAGGATAGACTTGTTTACAGCGAAAACATTTCAGTGCAACAGGGTTATCCAGTTGACAATTTCTTGCCGTACATTGTAATTATATAGTGTAATTTTTAAAAAATCTGATTACCAAAAAAAAGCCACATATAAATTATAATTATTTCCAAAATAAATATATATGTATGTATGTCTATATATAGAGAGAGAGAGAAAGAGAGAGAGACATTAAAAATACCTAATTTAATGTAAAATGGACCAAAGTTAGGATATCTAAACTCAAGAATCTTATTGGTGTCATCTTGAGAAAGAGACTGATAAGATATAATTAAGAAAAAGTTTGAAAATAAATACTGCCTTTCATTGTCTCACCGAAATATAAATAAGTATATTTATATATCTGTGCAGTTGACCAGCCAGTGACTAACTACTGTTATGTGAGATACCTTTGGCCATATATCAGAAATTTTAAAAAGATAACTTACCTTTTATTGGAATAAGTAGACAAGGCAGATACCAATTATGCAGAAACATTGCAAGGATGATTGGTTGTCATTTACCCATTATTCTAAAGGGGTATCTTTCTAGCAAATAGGTCACCATCCAAGCTCTGTTACTGTTTGGAGGTCATGATCTCAAAGTAAAAACATTCCAATAATATGGAGGTCCTCCAAAGAATTGTCTAGGAGACCAATTAATCTGAAGCCATGTCAGCTATAGCCAAGTGTTCTGGACTAAAGCACATGGACTGGATAAGTTTTGCTCTTATGTTGTCTATGTGGTGATAGAATTGAAAGGGTGAAAGATCTAAGTTCATTCGATAATTATTTTCTGAGGATCCATAAACATGGTGCAGGACACAGAAAGACATTGCGTGGTTCCTCGCCTAAAGTAATTTAGGGACTAATTTGGAAGATGTGATTTAAACATGAGCAACAATTACAGAACACCAAATGCAATCCATTTTCAAGAAATGTAGTGGGAGATTAGGAGATATCAAATAGGGGGGTTTGGAATGGTGGAAAGGGTCAGTCTTCCTGCCTACCTGGGGCTGGTTTCCAGGTCATATATGTTGTAAATGCAGGTTTCAGTATTCACTTGTGCTCTGTGGTCTTGAGTAAAGCCCTGATTTCAGAGAAAAACATCCCTGGCCTGTGCTGATAAGATGGACTGAGTGATGCCAAATGGAACTCATGGTTCCATTTTGATTCAAGGACCTCTTGCCTTGGAATGGCAAGAACCTAGGTCTTCAGAAAAATTTCTCTGGTAAAGAGACTGCATTCTTCTGCCAAAAATAAACAAATGGAAAGACCACCAAGGATGTAGTATGGGAGAATTACATTGAAAAAAATTCATCTAAAGGTGAGATTTTTTTTAATTGCTAGGTTTGAGAAAGAACTATGAGGCTGCCCTGATTTCAGATATTTCCAATAACATGCCACATATGAAAACAAACCTGAAATTCAAAGGGATCAAGGCCCTGGTGAAATGCCTGAGTCTGTTTAATTTCTTTTGAGGCAAAGAAAATTCAGGAGACATTCTCTTCATTTTGACACTACTATTTGAGGTGGTTAGGCATGAATTTAAATGTACAATCTTTAAACACAAAAAAACAAAAATGAAAAGGTTTTCTAACACTTCAGTCTTCTTCTTACTTTTATTTATATAATTTATTTAGAAAATATTTAAACATTTTTAATGTCAATTTATTTTTGAGAGAGAGAGAGAGAGAGCACAAGCAGGGACGGGGCAGACAGAGGGAGACAGACTCTGAAGCAGACTCCAGGCTCTGAGCTGTCAGAGTAGAGCCCAATGTGGGGCTCGAACTCACAAACCATGAGATCATGACCTGAGGCAAAGTTGGATGCTTAACCAACTGAGCCACCCAGGCTCCCCTAATTTAGAAAATATTTACATGCCTGTCTTTCAAAAATTAAATGCCTTTACCACATTTTTGAAGTGTGCTAAGTTGTAGCTTACATACATAAAGTTCAGGGTGTGGTGGAAATCTATTCCTTTTGGTCTCCTAGCGTTGTTTGCCTCATTTATAAACTGATATTATTACCTTTAAGGAATTGTCTTGCCCCCATCATATGTGCTTCTGTGGGACTACTAATCAAAGAGGACTACCCCTCTTCTCCAGGCCAAAAATGGGGGGAGAAAGTATTCCAGGTCTGGCCCATCAGAGTGTGCCATTGTGTTGGTCACATTGAATGGCCATTTAGAATCCTTCAGTAGGACTTTATACATAAATTCTGGGGTAAGAAGCTCACTATTTTCTCCTGGGGTCATTAATATGTGATGATGTAATCCTGGCCTTTCTGGCTCCAGTTGCAAAATGATGCTCATTAGCTGCAAGACAGAATGAGGCCGGCCGCCTGGGTGCCTCAGTCGGTTAAGCGTCCGACTTCAGCTCAGGTCATGATCTTATCACTGGTGAGCTTGAGCCCCACATCAGGCTCTGTGATGATAGCTTGGAGCCTGCTTCGGATTCTGTGTGTCCCTCACACTCTGCCCCTCCCCAGCCTGTCAAAAATAAATAGATATTAAAAACATTTTTTAAAAACAGAATGAGGCCAATAATCAAGAGAAAGAGAAAAAAAGCAGATACTACAGATGAAGAGAAAAGAGAATGAGTGTGAGCATGTATGCATGTGAGGAAAAAAGAACTCATGTTACCTTATGAATCCCTTGCAGTCTGTGAGCCCAGCTTCTTCCTTGAATTTCTCAACCCTGTGGACCACTTATTTGTTTAAGCTGGTTTGAGTTGGGTCACTTTTCATCTATAGCAGAAAGAATCCATCTTTATACATAAGGTGAAAACTTCATATTGTTAATCCCATCCCTGCTAAAGAAGCAATAGAAAACATCCATCCATCCATCCATCCATGTATGCAATGGACATCTAATGAATACTAACTGTATTCCTAGGCTCTGTACAGAACAGTTTGGATGATGTGCTGAGATGACTAAGAGATGATCCCAACCCTCAATGAGTATTCAACTAGAGAGGGAGATACATGTGTGAATGGATCATTCATAATACAATGAAAGATTTAAAAATATTGATGTGAATACACACCCATAGATATGCAGGATCAATACATATGCCCAGAAGTCAGAGAACTGGGCAGTAAAGTAATAAGCGGGGCTGTATAAGCAAAGAATGGCTTGAAGAAGAACTTGGAATATGTGAACAAATGTGTAATGCTTTGAAATTACAAGTGCCTGGTTTTCTGGAGATTGGTGAGGAGACTATCACTGTGGTAGAAAGGAATAGCATAGAAAGTGAATTTTGGATAATCCTAAAGGCAGCAGAAAAATGGATAGAGGCTTGCTTTTTGTTTTTTGTTTTGTTTTGTTCTTTTTTAACTTTACATTTTGGTTTATTTTCTTTTGGGAAAGCACGATTAGCTTATTTTTAGGAACCTAACTGTGGTGTCTGTGTGGAGAATGAACCAGAGCTGAGGATAGTGGGTTAGAGAGACAATAGTCCAAGCTCAAGGTTGTGAGATTCAGAGGCAGTGCCGTCTTCAAGAGGCATTTGGGAGATTGATGGGGTTTGGTGCTGACCACAGGGGTGGACAAAGTCAGAACTGACCACAGGATTTGTAACTTGAATTTCCAGGAAGATATTGAAGGTGTCAGTCAAGATCAGGATTGTAGGGAAAAGAATAAGTCTAGAGGGAGGAAATAGCGAGTCCTTCTTAGGACATATTAATCTGTGGGATGTGGAAGAGGGGATGCTTAGTAGTCAGCTGTTAATGTGGGTATAGAACTTAGAGTGTCTTAGCAATCAGAGATTGGGTTTCAGAAAGTTTTGACAATGTAGAGGGTAATTAAAGCCCTGTGAAATGGATGAGATTATCTCCAGCAGAGCTTTAAGACTGAGAAGAGAGTGCATCAAGAATGAAACCTCCCTGAATCACTATACTGTACACCTGAAAATAATATAATGTTGTATGTTAACTATATTGGAATTAAAATTTTAAAAATCAGAACAAAAAAAGTAGAAGCTTGGGTAAGTAAATAGAATAATTTTAAATTTGGAAAAAGAAAAAAAAAAAAGAAGACCTCCATAGTGAACATCAATATTTAAAAAAAAAAGGGAAGAAGAGGAGAAGCCAATGTTATAGAGAAAGGAAATGATAATCAATACCAAACATTTAAGAAGGGGTCCTCTTGGGGGCGCCTGGGTGGCTTAGTCACTTAAGCATCTGACTCTTTTTTT
The DNA here is from genome assembly GCF_023721935.1 of Panthera uncia. Classification (NCBI taxonomy): domain Eukaryota; kingdom Metazoa; phylum Chordata; class Mammalia; order Carnivora; family Felidae; genus Panthera; species Panthera uncia. The sequence goes on from NC_064810.1 coordinate 82,894,330, forward strand.
TTTTTTTTTTTTAACTTTTTTTTTTTTTTTTAATTTTTTTTCAACGTTTTTTATTTATTTTTGGGACAGAGAGAGACAGAGCATGAACAGGGTAGGGGCAGAGAGAGAGGGAGACACAGAATCGGAAACAGGCTCCAGGCTCCGAGCCATCAGCCCAGAGCCTGACGCGGGGCTCGAACTCACAGACCGCGAGATCGTGACCTGGCTGAAGTCGGACGCTTAACCGACTGCGCCACCCAGGCGCCCCAGCATCTGACTCTTGATTCTGGCTCAGGTCATGATCTCACAGTATGGGAGTTCGAGCCCCACATCAGGCTCTGGGCTGACAGTGTGGAGACTGCTTGGGATTCTCTCTCCTCTCTGTCTCTCTCAAAAATAAAATAAACAACAACAAAAAAAAGGGCTCCTCATATTTTTTAATAAATTAATGGATGCATGAATAAGAAATTAGGACTATAGACATTAAGAGAGAAAAGAATTTTGAAAATAAGGAGTGGATTGTCCCACCCTGACGTTTAAAAATGAAATGATAAATACAATGGGAAAGAAAATTACAAATGATTAAGACTGACCTGCTCCTATTTCCATGTTTCCCCAATATTTTTTTTTCTATTAAGTCTGATAGCTCTATAGCTTGTAGAATTAGACTTAATATTTGCCTGGGTGGGAAGAATCAGAATATGCCCCAGATATTCAAGGAAAGAGCTCATTACTAAAAGCATGATACGTTTGCACTGAGGAATCACCTTGCTGTGTTCCAGGGGACTTCTGGAACTAGCTGTTTTGTCATTGACATTCATGCCAGGGGTTCCCACTGAGTCCATATCTGGAGGAAAGCACTAAGGCAAGCCTTAAAGTTAATCCCCAGAAGGGGTGGCCATGACTCACTCCCACTACCTTTGGAAGAAGAAAGTGCTTGCTTACTGGATGTCAGGCTTCTTGATTCTAAGAATGTCTTCTGTTCGTTGGAGGAATAGCTGACATTTTCTTCATGCTGCAAATTGGAGACAACTGGGGAAAAAAAGGTTCATAGAAAAAGGAAAAGAAATCTTTTTACAGCATCTTTTATAAACGGTGACAATTGCATCTGGGTAATTATTCATTTAGTTTCAGAGGCTTCAGGAGATCAAACAGAAGGAGAATGATTCATGAAATTTAAATAGTAGCAGGTAAAGTCAGATCGGTGACAGGGAGCAGGAGGCTGCCATGCTGCAATTAGAGATTTCTGGATTGTGAGGTAGAGAGAGGATGAAGCTAATTAAAATGGCTGCAACTTCAGGCCATGGCCTTGCTCAGAAGACCTAAAATGTTCTTGAAATTTTAGTTGGCACATTTAAATGATAATTCAGATGGTGCTCCAACTTGTTCAAGTAAAAGCTGTCAGTAGGTCCACACTGTGGATGTGGGGCACAAAAACTTAGAAAAACATGCACGCTATGACCCACATAAGCAGAACAGAAAATGACTTGATAGGTCTTTCCCAAATAAGAGTTGACACACACATAGAAACCACCAGGTTCCCTACACTGTTCTAAGTGCTTTATTTATTTATTTAATTCTTACCACGACTCTGTGAGGTGAGGATCATTAGTACCCTCATTTTGCATATGGGGACGTAAAAGTGTGGGGAGTTAAGGAGTTTGTCTGAGGCCATACATACAGCCAGTAAGCGGTGTAACCAGGGATTCAAACCCAGGTTCTCTAGCCAGAGTCTAATCCCAAGAAGTCTGAGGATGGTATGCATTATTTTTTTTAAATTAAAAAAAATTAATGTTTATTTATTTTTGAGAGAGAGACAGAAACAGAGTGCAAGCTAGGGAGGGGAAGACAGGGGGAGAGGGACACAGAATCCGAAGCAGGCTCCACAGGCTCTGAGCTGTTAGCACAGAGCCCAACATGGGGCTCAAACTCAGGAACTGCAAGATCATGACCTGAGCCGAACTTGGACGCTTAACCCACCACCCACCGGGACGCTTAACCCACCACCAGGTGCCCCTCTTTAAAATTTTTTTAATGTGTATTTATTTTTGAGAGAGAGATAGAGCACAAGCAAGGCAGGGGCATAGAGAGAGGGAGACACAGAATCCAAAGTAGGCTCCAGGCTCTGAGCTGTCAGCACAGAGCGTGATGCTGGGCTCGAACTCACAAACTACAAGATCATGAACTGAGCCGAAGCTGGACCCTTAACTGACTGAGCCACCCAGGCACTCCTGCATTATTTTCTGATTAAATAGTTTCATGTAAAGAAAAGTGCTTTGTAAACTATAAACACTATTACAACAGAAGGAAGGAAGCATGGAGAAGAAGACAAGGAGAGGAGTAGGAAAAATACCAAGATTAGAGAAGGAAATAGATAAGGAAGAGGTCTGAGAGAAAGAAGAGAAAGGAAATGGATCAAATAAAAAAGGAAATAAAAGTTTGATGCCTCCTCTGTGCCAACGTCAAGGTTGACTCATGCAGCCACGTGTCTGGCTCTGTGCTTATTGTCCAGTTGGATTTCTTATGGTCCAACACACTCCTTCCTCTAGCTAGGATAACACTCATGACCCCAGAATCACTGCTTGTTCCTTTCAGTCCCTGCTGCCTGAAGGTGTTCTCCTCCCCTCTCTCAGATTCCCTCCAAACACTCCCATCTCCATCCTTCAAAACCCAGCTTCAGGTCTAGCCCATCCTAGCAAACCTCTGTGGACTACTACAGCTTTTAGTGATTTTTGGAACACTTTGAAAACCATAGATTTTTTTTAGAATTTGACCATCTTTAGACATTCTCCAGTTCAAACTGCTCATTTTACAAATGAGGGGAACTGGGGCTCATGGAAGAGAGGAGTTTGCCCAAGGCCACCAATTACACGTGACTGTGCCAGAAATCATTCCAGTTCCCCTTCACTCCACATGGCTGCCCTGCATTGTTCAAGCTGATTGTTTGTACGTCTCTCTCACTGGACTGTCACACTCATGAACCGGGGCCAGGTCCTCCTTGACTTCTGTGTCATCTGCTTCTTGTAGCACAGCGTTGCACATGTAGGTGCTCAATAAATGATTGACTAAGAACTAATGAACTTTTTCTTTGTATATAAAAAACCGTTTAGAAATAGTAAAGTTAAAAGGAGACCATCAGCCCTGCTGTAATGCTGAATAAATATTTTCTGTAGCATTTACCTAAGAGCAGTTGTAACTCATACATATTAGAGATTGTCTTCAATTTTTAAAAATAAATGTCTTTTAATAGTAATCTAAATCAATGCATCCTCATTAGCCCTTTTTGTGTTCTGTTATGCAAACAGAATACTTGTCTCTTTCTCAGGGCAACAGGAAACCTATCTGGTGACAAAATATGTGAATTTTCCTTTCTTAAGGTTCTCCACAAATGGTAAATAAAGCAAAGGAGCATCTTAAACCACGCCAACAAAGGCCTCATTAAACGCTTGCTGGCAATTGATCAAGATTAATGTTTGCGTATATTCACTGGACAAAGTGCATGGATGGCTCTTACTTATTAAACATAACAAATTACAAGGGAATAAATTGGTTCATTACCTTTAATTGGAGCATCCCCAATTGACCACATCATGAGGGTCAAATATGACAACAGATAGGAACTTTGGGCAAATATCGTTTTATACTACCCATTTATCAATTATCCCAATAGCAGCATTAATAACAAGTAGTAATCACATTCTTAAAGCATTACTTATGGTATTGTGAAAGCAGAAATCACAAGAGGCCGGAGAATGAGTGCCAGACCACCGAGACATGAAGAGACAAGAGAATGTCCTTTACTTCTAATGGAAACATGTATACTGAAAGCTTACCTAAAGGGACACAAAAAGGAAAAACAAGAAACCAACAGGCATTGAGTAACTATTACATGGCATGCTCTGTGCTGTCGTTTCACAAACATGAACTTGTCTAATCTTCACCAGCCATCCTTGTGGTAGGTATTTTTCACTCTATTTTAGAAGTGAGGATACGAAAATGTCACAAGGTGAAATTGCCTACATTTGTAAATAGTGAGCCTGGATTCGAACCCAGATCTGTATGACAGCACATATCATGGTGGACACTGCTGGTGTCCTAGTCCACATCCGTCACCACTCTTCTTTGTTCTCAGGACAAAGGTATCCAGCACCTTTGTGTTTCGGAGGCACCTGGCCTTCCTACAAGCCCCAGGCAGTCAATTTTGACTAGTCTAGTGACCTCTTGCCTGTGATCGATTTATGGGTTGACAGTGACCCAAGCTTGGATGATGAAACAGAAGGGGTTGTCTGCTCTGGAGCTTCTGGGAAGATCCCTCTTACTCTTAAAAATAGACCCACAGAAGAATGACACTCTTACTGTTGTCACCTGCAACCAAGAGGGATGTAATTGACCTATCGACATTAAGAGGGAGAAAAGATGGAAATACCTGGGTCTATGATTGTGCATTTAAATTGCTGAATTTACCAACCGAGACTGTTCTAGTTCTAGCCTTCCTGTTATGTGAAATAATGCATTTTCCTTTTTGCTTAGGCTACTTTCAGCTTTGCAGCCCAAATGTGTCCCCAGATACAAATTTCATGTCCTTTCAACAATGCTGAGATTGAATTAGAAACAAAACAAAACGCTGCTGCCTGAGAGAGTTTATAGGCAAGCTGAAATTGTCCAAGGCATGTGAGGAAACAAGTAAAGGACGGTCGGACAGAAAATGAGGAGCATGTTTACAGTGAATGCCCTCGCCAAAGTCTTGATGCCAGCTGCATGTTTCACCTCCAATGACACCTTCCTCTGAGAAGCTTAAGGCACTTAGGGCAAAGGGAGCCCTTTGTTTTAGGGAGGTTCTGATGAATGTATTCTCTTTCGTCCTTTATTTCTCTTCACAGAAGGTAGCAGCTTTGTGGAATGGGTCCAATCTTGCAGAAAGGAGTAAAAATTGGCCAAGCCACAAACATATCTTGCCATCCCTTCCTCCTGCCTGCACATTCCATGGTCTGTGTGCATTGCCCAGATCATAGAGTAAATAAAATTACCATTATGTGGAATTGGTTCCTTTAAAACCAGTCCTGTGGGTCCCTGATACTTGGCAGGACTTGTCCAGGTTATTACAGCTCTTTTAAGTAAAGTGGGTATTCCCTTGCGCTGCTCTGGAGGCGCTCTGGGCATGTTCACAGAACAAAAAAAAAAAAAAAAAAAAAAAAAAGATAAATGTTAGAGCTCCCTGGTGCTGTAGGTCCTTATGGTTTTGGAGCAAAGCTGAATTTCTGGGAAATAAGAGTATATATAGATATAAACACATTGACATATAAACAAAGCAAGAAGACTGACCAAAAAAACAAATGAACAGTGAGTGCAGCATGGAATTAATGGAAAAGAATAAAAGAATAAAGACATAGCCACTTACACATGAGTGGAAATCCGGGCTCTGCCCTTGTTTAGCTCTGGGACCTTAGGTAATTTATCCAGACCTTCTCACTCTAAGATTCCTCATTTATTTGTTGGAGGTAACAGTACTGGTGTCATGGGAGGATTCTAAGGATTGGAGACATGATTACTATACTTCCTGAACACTTACACCAGACCTCCTGCACTAACACATGAAGCAGTTTGTCTCCGTTAATTCACACAACCCTAGGAGGTAGATATTTTCTTCCTTTGCCCATTTTGCAGGTGTAGAAATTGAGGCACAGAAAGGACAAATAATTTTCTGAAAGTCACACAGCTACTGAGATGGAAAGAAGGGTTGACTGAGGGCTGCTGACCCCATTCATGTAGGCACTGATCAGGCTCTGTGCCTACAGAGCTGAATGTCCTACCCAGCCCAGGCTGTTCCTTGGGGACCTACCCAGGGGGATCTTTCTTTCCCGAGCTACCCCCAGCCTCACTTGAAAGATTTCTGTGTGTTGACCCTTTTAGTTATAACCTACTCTCTTGCTCCTGCCAGAATGTTTTCCTATTCATAATCTGGCCCCAAAGTAAAGTTAATAGTGTTGGGCAAAACTTTGTATCCAAATTTAAGCCTTCTTTGATTTGGAAGGGATTTCTTCTTTCTGGTGAGATCATCAGTTATTTTAAGAAATAACATTGAAGCTGCTAATAAGAGAAGCCATTGAGACAAAGGTCTCTGTCCAAAGCAAAATTGTCCAATTAGAGGCCATCAGTATGCTGGGACGGGGGTGTCATTTTTGCTTTCTGGGTGGCCACACCCCCTCCTCATTTCACAGACTCAGCCTATCTTGTCCCTTTCCCTCCTGTCTTCATCTCCAATTAGTGGCTGTCAGGGAAAGGCCTGGAGCTGTTTGCTCTTCCCCCCTTGCCACCCCTGACCCACCCCAAAACTTGATAAACCCCAACCAGCAGCTTTGTGGCCGGTCCTTTGGCTGAATGATCCTGGGAGAAGCCAGAAGTAAAATGACCTGCTCCTCTCAGCTCAGGGATGTAGTAGGAAGCCAGAGGGTGCTGCCTTGTGTGGCCTGGGTGGTTGTGAACAAAGGTGGGACTTCCTGGCTAGGATGACCTGGGAAGAGCTGCCTGGAGACCAGGATGGGGTCTGAGTAGTATGTGGACATCCCTTTTAGCAATGGTGTGGGGCCATGTTTAGGAGGATTGGCCCCAGGAAATTCCTTCCCGCCGGCTTACCTGATGAGCTGTCCTAGTCAGCCACAAATCCACTTGGGGCGAAGATTCCCACACTGAAGGCTAATCATGCCTTCATCAGAATTTCTATGATTTGCTGGTTCTGCAAAATCCTCTTTCTAACCGACCACACATTTACAATGTGCCATTCCTGGACACTGTCTGCATGCCCTGAGCTGTGTCAAGCACTATTAACATCTGCAAGGTTTGCTCAAGATTTATGTTTTAGATCATCTGGATGCTGTAGTTTTCCTTTTCCCTTCACTCCTTCCAGATGGATATTTTCTACTTCTCTATTTTTTTTTGTCTCTCTCTCTCTCCCTCCCTTCCTCTCTTTTTCTCTTGCATTTGGTTTATCGGAGTCATGCAGCTATCACTGGCTTCCACTACTGTCACCCTTGGTATTTAAAGATAACCTGGCATCAAAATAGGGTGTCTTTGAATACTGTGCATCCTGGTTTCCTCTGACAACCCATTCCCATGTCAGCTGCAGAACAGGGGCCTCCAGGTCCTCCAGGAAAGGCTGATTCTTAGGTAAGCGGGTATAGCCCTGGGAGTCCTAGAAATTGTGACCCACAGGTGGGGGTGGGTCATACTGCATGAGCAGCTTAATATTGCTTTCTCTGGAAAGCCTTCTCTAAACCTACTCCAGCCTGGCTTAAAAGCTTCCTCCTGTGCCCTTCCCATGGCATGCTTTGTATTGCTGTTACCCTTATTTGTCTGTCTTTCCAAATAGACAGATACTTGTGAGCAAAGGCTAGACATTAAATATCTCTATATCCCTAGTGCCTAGTACATTGTCTTCCAAGTAATAAGTGCCAATAAAATGTTTGTTGATGCAACAAATTAACGAGGTGGATCCATGAATTCTCTCTAGAAAACACTAGCTCAGATCTCACATTCCTCTCTGTAGGAAGAAATGCCCAGGCTGTATCTATACATAATTGATAAAAGTGATGGGTAAAACACATCATAAAAATAAGTGATATTAATTAATTTTAATTTAATTTTAATTAATTTTTAGAATTAATCTAAAGTATCTCAAGGCACTTCATTTGGAAACTATTAAAGGGCTACATGCTCAGTAGACCATCAAATAAGAAATAGCAGAGGCTTTTTTGCTTGTTTTCAGCAAAGGCTGTCAAAAAGATGTATTTGTGATATGTGCTATGCATCTCAAGTTCTGGGTTGTTTGGGCAATCAGGTTTACATCAGGTATCAGTAATGCCCTAAATTCTGTAAAGTTATAAAGGTGAAGAAGAGAAAATTTAAGGCATAGCCAAAGAAATCTGAGAAAATGTACTTAAAGGTATGCATGTAAATGTATGTTTAGACCATGTTCCCATGCTGTGTTATCACCTTACAAACCTGCTTCCTTGTTCTCTATGCTTCCCTTCCTTGGAGTCAACTGGTATCTTTACCTTTTCAGTGCCTTGCACTGCATTCTTAATGTCTTCCTTCTTCTGCCTCCCAGCTTTGGCTGGTCTCTTGTATAATGTCTTTTGCAAACGATGACTCTAGAGGAGTTAACTGTAGGATGCCTCTTACATCCATGACCTTATGTGGTTTTCTCAACTTCGTGGATGATATATTACCCTTTCCCTAAGAATGATCCTAGAATTTACTGCAAGAAAATTCATAGCTACTTTTAAGAGCTTTGTAATGGGTTGCTACCAGTTGACAACATTTTGTCTTGGTTTTCTTGAGAGGAAACAATCATGCACTTAGATATATGAGCAAAATTTGCTTTCTAATGCTAAGCTGGCAAAAATCACGGTCCCCAGTGTTGGTCTGTGAAAGGGAAAAGGCATCAACATGAGAGTCTCTAACTTATTAAATCTCTTGAAAATGAATAGCTGACAAATTAATGTGTGTGTGTGCGTGCGCGCGCGTGCGTTCAGCGTGCAAGCAACAGACTGCATGAATACTTGCTTGAGCTGAACTCACCTTGCCAGTCACTCAGCTCTCTGGCAGTTAACAAAAAGGTTTTAAGATAGAAAGTGGACTATTTAGCCTTCATTAATCATTCATAGTGTTCAAACACATCATCCAGTAACTGAAGAGGGGTTAATGGTAGCTAAGCTTGAGTCTGTTGTCAAAAGTAGGTTTAACTTTCTATGAACTCACTGGACACAAAGAATGCTGCCTGTTTACTATTCCAAATGTCACCAGCTAGGAGCAAATGGATGACTACTAATGGTAATTAAATACCTCTGAAGCCATTTGTACCAATAACAAAGAGTTACTGTCAGAACTTGAATGAGGTCCATCTGCCCATTTTAAAAGAATGTTAACATTATATAAGTGATAAAGCAGACAGCAACAACTAAATAAATAGACAAACACATAAGTTTGGTGATAACATTTCTCTAGATGAACGCTTGATGCCTTTCCCTTGGAAACAAGAGATTAATGAAAATATTCTGTAGTCCTTAGTTGTTTAAATCCCACTTTGGCCCATGAAGTAATTAGGAGGTTTTTAGTAAAGGCTCTTCCATCTATATTCTCTAGGCTGTGGAAAAAACCGTTTGAAATTCTATTTGAATTTTTCCTTTCTACCCTGCGAACTTCCTGGATTCAGTTTCTACTACTGACTATTTCATTTAATTCATATGCTCTCATCTCCTTGAGTGAAGGGGGAAAAAAAGAGTGTGGGTTATTTTGCTTTCTGTCTTAACAGCACAGAACCCCACAGTTGCTACTTCTTGCGCAGATGGATTGACAGCCCAGGGTTTTTCTTTGGTGGGCTCATCTATTCAGCCGCCCCTGAGGCCCCTGCAAGGGGCCGTCTGACTTCTGTTGGACATCCACCGAGGTTTCCTCTGCATCTTCATCTTTCTCTACTGTGACAAGACAAAATATAAAAAGATATTGCATGAAAGAACCAAAAGGTGAAGAATATCTAAATTCTTTTGAAATACACCTAAAATCCTAGAGCAGCCAGAATAAAAGTGCACAGAGGGTTCCGAGAGGGAGCTAATGCATTCATCAAACCTTTGGAAAGGCAGTTTCTTATAAAGATATGGACTTCATTAAATCAGCTCTCTTTTGCCAGGATGTAGACATACCTGTATATCTGATGGCTTAGTTCTAGTAAGAAGAGAAAGTTGTTGGTGAAGAAGAATGGCAAGGGCATTGGTAACAATTGTATAGTGGGGGTGAATGAGCAGTGAGCACTTAGACATTTATCTAGGTCCTTACATAATACTTAAAACAGTACTGGAGAAGGAATGGCAAAATAACATCTTGAAGACACGGAGATCAGTCCCAAGAAAGAAAAATGGGTGTATAAAACCTAAAACAGCAGCCTGTATCAATTAGGTCTTTTTATGTTCCAAATAACAGAAAACTTAAACTGTTTAAAACAGTAGGGGAATTTATTGACTTACATAACTGGAAAGTCTAGAGGTAGGGCGGGCTTCAAGATTGGTTTGATCTAACTCAACAATGTCCCTAAGGACGCTGTCCCTTTGCTCTGTCTTTTGTTCATGGTGTCAGTTTTATCCTAGGCCTGATTTCACACATGGTTGCAAGATGGCTGCCAGTGGCTCTTGGGACTGCATTCTTTCTCACATAAGTCCAGAGAGAGAAAGAGAAAGGTAGAGCGTATTTATCCTAACCAAACAAAAGTCCTGGATTTCAGTCTCATAGGACCAGTATAGGTCATGTTTTGTGATGGGAATGGGCTCAAACTGAATAGCAATTTAGTGCTCACATCTGGAATTGGGGATAAGGGATTAATGACCCTCAAACTGCAAAATGGTGGTGTTGAGAAGAATGGAACAGATGTGGCAAGGCAGTTCACAATGTATGCTACGACCCAAGCATACCAATTCTGTGTGGTTCCTGAGAAAGGAGACATTCCATCAAGTTAATGTTTTGTGTCCTTAATATAGTTATCTTAGAAGATTTTACAGTATTTCTCAAAGTGTTGTTCACTTTGGACCATGGACCAAAATTATAACAGTTGCTTAAATGCAGGTTCCTAGGCTCTTCCCAAGACCTTTTGAATCATACTCTGTGTGAGTGCCAGCTGGGAATTTGCACTTCTAGCGTTTCCTGGATGGTTTTCATGCCCATTAGTATATAGAAATTTCATAGAAACTTGCTCAGAGGTAAAGGGAACTATCATCATACTTTAGGATTTGATAAAGTTTCTTACAGTACCTTTGTAAATTTTCTTGAACAAAAATAGCTACCAATAGCTGCCACCTTGGTAACATCTCACATTAATATGGATCTTGTTTTATCTTAGTAAAATGTAAAAATCTTTTTTGAAAGCTGTTTATAAAATGATTTACATATTTTTTATTGGGGAAATAAGTCTAGCTCTTTGGGATCATGCAGGTGAAATAATTGTGCACTGCATTTTTCTCTTTTTAAGGGATGCTTTTAAAATTATTCACATGCACTTAAACTTCATCTTAACTTCCTTTTTTTTTCAAGCTTCCTTTTAGATCCAGTGATGGGTATTGCCATACATATAAACATTAACTGGGAGTAGTAGTTTTCTACTACATTTGGAAAAAGGGCAAGTACTTCCAATTTTATGTGGCCTTTTATATCAAGTGAAAATTCATTTTCTCTTAAGAAAAATGAAAAGAAGGGTGAGGTTTTGTCTTCTGGCTGATCAATGATTTATTGGTAAAACTTTTCTTCAAAAAAATTAGTTTATTTTGATTAATATTTCCTCATACACTGAGATAGATCAAAACAACACTATCTTTATTATCCTATATTATCCTGGTGGTGATAATGAGTCTCAAAGAATGAAGGAATGGGTTGATTTTTTTTTTTATTTTATTTTTTAAAATTTACATCCAAATTAGTTAGCATATAGTGCAACAATGATTTCAGGAGTAGATTCCTTAGTTCCCCTTACCCATTTAGCCCATCCTCCCTCCCACAACCCCCCCAGTAACCCTCAGTTTTTTCTCCATATTTATGAGTCTTTTCTGTTTTGTCCCCCTCCCTGTTTTTATATTATTTTTGTTTCCCTTCCCTTATGTTCATCTGTTTTGTCTCTTAAAGTCCTCATATGAGTGAAGTCATATGACTTTTGTCTTTCTCTGACTAATTTCACTTAGCATAATACCCTCCAATTCCATCCACGTAGTTGCAAATGGCAAGATTTCATTCTTTTTGATTGCCGAGTAATACTCCATTGTGTATATATACCACATCTTCTTTATCCATTCATCCATCGATGGACATTTGGGTTCTTTCCATACTTTGGCTATTGTTGATAGTGCTGCTATAAACATGTGGGTGCATGTGTTCCTTCAAAACAGCACACCTGTATCCCTTGGATAAATGACTAGTAGTGCAATTGCTGGGTCATAGGGTAGTTCTATTTTTAGTTTTTTGAGGAACCTCCATACTGTTTTCCAGAGTGGCTGCACCAGTTTGCATTCCCACCAGCAGTGCCAAAGATATCCTCTTTCTTCGCATCCTCACCAACATCTGTTGTTGCCTGAGTTGTTAATGTTAGCCATTCTGACAGGTGTGAGGTGGTATCTCATTGTGGCTTTGGTTTGTATTTCCCTGATGGTGACTGATGTGGAGGATGTTTTCATGTGTCAGTTGGCCATCTGGATGTCTTCTTTGGAGAAGTGTCTATTCATGTCTTTTGCTCATTTCTCCACTGGATTATTTGTTTTTTGGGTGTTGAGTTCGATAAGTTCTTTATAGATTTTGGATACTAACCCTTTATCTGATATGTCATTTGCAAATATCTTCTCCCATTCTGTTGGTTGCCTTTTAGTTTTGCTGATTGTTTCCTTCGCTGTGCAGAAGCTTTTTATTTTGATGAGGTCCAATGGCCTTGATATTTTATGGACAAAATTTCTACATAAATCATGGGCATAGATTTTAAACATATTTGTTCATTCAAAATATTGTGTAGCTAATATATACTAGGTTACTTTGCTAAATGTTGAAGATATAGTCATCAGTAAAACATTCATCATACCTGTTCTCATAGAGTTCAAAGTCTAGTACTGTGCTATCTAATATGGTAACCACTAGCCACATATGGCTATTTATATTTAAATTTGAATTAAATGAAATTAAAATTTTTTTCAGTTGTATTAGCCACATTTCAAGGGCTTAATAAACACATGTGACCAGTAGCTATTGTATTGGACAGTGCAAATACAAAATAGTTTCATTACAGAAAATTCCACTGGTAGTAGAATCAAATAAATTTCACTTAGGGCATGGGAAGGGAGTGGCCCAAGATGGCAGCATAGGAAGATCCTGAAATCATCTCCTCACATGGACATACCAAAGGTATGTGGACTTACTGCCATATAGAAAGTAATTCCCACTGACAAGGAACTAAAATATAGCTGAATAGTTTCATCCAAAACAAGGTATAGAAGGGTCACATCAGGATGGGTAGGAGGCAGAGACGAGGTCTTGCTAGAAACCCCACTCCTGGCATAGTGACACATAATAGAGAGAGATCTCATGGGCTGGAGCCTCTCCCTGAGGATCAAGAGGGTTTGTGCCCCATATGGAACACTTCAACCACTGGGACCTGCGTCAGAGAGATGAAGGCCCCAAAACGTCTGGCTTTGGGAATCAACGGAGTTTATATCCAGGGGCTCCAGGGGGCTATGGAGACCTAAGTACTCCTTTCAAGGGACTTGTGCACGGACTCACTTATCCCAGGAACCAGTGCAAAGGCAGAAGTTTGAGAGGCGACCAGATTATATATGAAGGCGATTCAGTTGCTAATCTTAAAACATTTGCCAGAGAGGCAGGGATTAGGTGGAATTTTCCTAGGTACAGAGGTGCTAGGGAGCACCATTCTTTTGCACTCTCCCTCTGTTTTGCAGAGGGAGACATGTGTTTTTCTGGTGCAGACATGAAGATGTGCCACACACCTAAACCTCTTCTCCAGCATCACCAGACTGGGGGTGTGCCCTGCTGCCAGTGCTCTTCCCTGGCCTTGCTAAAGCCATAGGAGTGCACTATCCCTAACACCCTTCCTCTGCCTTTGCCATGTGAATGGAAACAAAAAGAAAGCTGGAGTAGTTTCATTTATGTCAAAATAGATTTGAAAACAAAGACTGTAATAAAAGACAAAGAAGGGCACTGCATAATGATAGATAGGCCAATCCACAAGAGGATGTAACATTTGTAAATGTTTATATATATTCAATATAAGAACACCTAAATATATACAGAAAATATTAACAGATCTAAGGGAAAAATGGAAATGAATACAATCATAGTAGGGGACTTTAATACCCCATTTACATCAGTGGAAGAACATCCAGACAGGAAATCAATAAAGAAACATCAGCCTTAAATGACACATTAGACTAGATGCACTTAATAGATATATACAGAACATTCCATCCCAAAACAGCAGAATACACATTCTTCTCAAGTGCACATAGATCATTCCCAGGATAGATCACATGTTAGACCACAAAAAAAAGTCTCGAGGCACCTGGGTGGCTCAGTCAGTTAAGCATCTGACTTTGGCTCAGATCATGATCTTGCAGATTGTGAGTTTGAGCCCTGTTTTAGGCTCTGTCCTGACAGCTCAGAGCCTGGAGCCTGCCTTGGATTCTGTGTTTCCCTCTCTCTCTCTGCCCCTTCCCCCACTTGCACTTTGTCTCTCTCTCTCTCTCTCTTTCAAAAATAAAATAAACATTAAAAAAAAAATCTCAATAGGGGCACCTGGGTGGCTCATTTGGTTAAATGTCCAACTTTGGCTCAGGTCATGATCTCATGGTTTGTGAGTTGGAGCCCTGCATTGGGCTCTGTGCTGACAGCTCAGAGCCTGGAACCTGATTTGAATTCTGTGTCTCCCTCTCCCTCTGTCCCTCCCCTGCTCAGGCTCTGTCTCTCAAAAATAAATAAACATTAAAAAAAATTTTTTTAATTAAAAAAATTTAAAAAATATATGGCACCTTTTCTGACTATAATGGTATGAAACTAGAAATAAATTACTAGAAGAGAACTGGAAAAAACACAAAAATGTGTAGATTAATCAACATGCTACTGAACAACCAATGGGTCAACAAAGAAATCAAAAGGGAAAAAAATATTTAAGACAAATTAAATGGAAATACAATACCAAATCTGTGTGATGCAGTAAACGCAGTTATAAGTGGGAAGCTCATAGCAATACAGGCCTACTTTAAGAAACAACAACAAAAAAATCTTAACTAAGTAATTTAACTTTATACCTGAAGGAACTAGAGCAAGAAGAACAAATGAAGCCTAAAGTTAGTAGAAGAAAGGATATAACCAGAGTGGATCAGACTAGAAATAAAAGACATAGACTAGAAAACAAAACAAAACAATAGAAAAGAAAATTGAAACTAAAACCTGGTTCTTTGAAAGAAAAAACAAAATCAACAAATCTTTAGCTAAGCTCACCAAGAAAAAAGAGATGACTCAAATAAATAAAATCAGAAGTGAAAAAGAAGTTTCAATTGATACCATAGAAATACAAAAGATCATAAGACACAACTATGAACAACTATACACAACAAACTGGGGAACATTGAAAAAATGGATAAATTCCTAGAAATGCACAATCTTCCAAGACTGAATCATGAAGAAGTAGAAAATCTGAATAGACCAGTTACAAGGAAAGAGATTGAATCAGTAATCAAAAACCTCCTAACAAACAGAAGTTCAGGATCAGATGGCTTCACTGTTGAATTCTACCAAACATTCAGATATCCTTCTCACATTCTACCAAAAAATTGAAGAGGATGGAACACTTCCAAACTCATTTTATGAGACCAGAATTATCTTAAGAAAGCCAGATAAGGACACTACAAAGAAAGAAAATTACAGGCCAATATCCCTAATGAACATAGATGCAAAAATCCTCAATAAAATATTAGGAAACTGAATTCAACAATACAATCAAAGATTCATACACCATGATTAAATAGAATTTATTCTAGGGATGCAGTGATGGTTCAACATCTGCATATCAATCAATGTGATATATCACATTAACAAAATGAATAATTAACATTATATGATAATCTCCATAGAAAAGCCATTTGGCAAATTCAGGAGCTATTTGTGATAAAAACTTTCACCAAAGTGGGAATAAAGAAAAGATACCTCAGTATAATAAAGGCTACATATCAAGGGAAACAAAAGGAAGAATAAACTATGAAGATTACGTCAAAAGAAGAAGCTTCTGCACAGCAAAGGAAACAATCAATAAAATTAAAAGGAAAAAACAAAAACAAAAACCTAAAAGGCAACCTACTGAATGGGAGAAGGTATTTACAACTGACAAACCCCATAAAGGGTTAATATCCAAACTATAGGAAGAACATAATATTCAACACACACACACAAACAAGTAATTGAATTTAAAAATGGGCAGACAACATAAACATTTCTGCAAAGAGGACATCCAGATGCCAACAGACACATGAAAAAATGTTCGACATTGTTCATCATCAGGGAAATGCAAAGCAAAACCATAATAAGATATCATCTCAAACCTGTCAAAATGGCGAAAATAAAAAGCACAAGAAAAACAGGTGTTGGTAACAATGTGGAGAAAAAGGAATACTTGTGCACCATTGGTGGGAATACGAACTTTGTGCAGCCACTGTGGAAAACAGTGTGGAGTTTCCTCAAAAGTTACAACTACCATACAATCCAGCAATTGTACTACTGGGTATTTACCCAAAGAATACAAAAACACTAATTCAAAGAGATACATGCACCCCTTTGTTTAAGCAGAATTATTTACAATAGCTAAAGTATGGAAGCAACCCAAGTGCTCGTCAATTGATGAATGGATAAAGAAGATGTGGTTTGTATGTATGTATATATAATGGAATATTATTCATCCATAAAAAGGAATGAAATCTTGCCATTTGCAATGATAAGAGCAGAGCTAGAAAGTATAACCCTAAGTGAAATAAGTCAGCCAGAGAAAGACAAATACTATATGATTTCAATTATATGTGGAATTAAGAGACAAAACAAATGAGCAAAGGAAAAAAAAAGAGAGAGAGAGAGAGAGAGAGAGAGAGAGAGAGAGAGAGACAAACCAAGAAACAGACTCTTAATTATAGAGACCAAACTAATGGTTACCAGAGGGGATGGAGGTAGAGGCCATAGGTTAAATAGGTGATGGGAATTAAGGAGTACACTTGGGATGAGTACCGGGTGATGTATGGATAATTACTATATTGCACACCTGAAACTAATAAAACATTGCATGTTAGCTAACTGGAATTTAAATAAAAATTTAAAAAAATAAAATAAAGACTACATATGACAAACCCACAGCAAACATCACACTCAATGGTGAAAAGCTGAAAGGTTTTTTTTTTTAATTTTTTTTAACGTTTATCCATTTTTGAGAGATGGAGAGAGACAGAGCATTAGTGGGGGAGGTGCAGAGAGAAAGAGGGAGACAGAATCTGACACTGGCTCCAGGCTCTGAACTGTCAGCACAGAGCCCAATGTGGGGCTCAAACTCACGAACTGTGAGATCATGACATGAGCCAAAGTCAGATGCCTAACCGACTGAGCCACCCAGGCACTCTGAAAAGCTGGAAGTCTTTCCTTTAAGATTAGGAATAAGACAAGGAAGCCCTTTCTTACTGCCACTCTTGTCACTTTCATTCAACATAGTATTGGAAGTCTTTGCCATGGCAATTAAGGAAGAAAAAGAAATAACTTTCATCCAAATAGAAAAGGAAGAAGTAAAACTATCACTGCTTATAGATGACAGGATTCTATATAGAGAAAATCCTAAAGACTCATCAAAATACTCTTAGAAATAATATATGAATTCAGTAAACTTATAGGATACAAAATCAATACATGGATATTGGTTGTATTTCTTTACAATAATGATGGACTATCAGAAAGAGAAATTAGGAACACATGCCATTACAATGGTTTCAAAAAGAATAAAATATCTAGGAATAAGTTAAACAAAGGAGGTGAAAGATCTGTACGCAGAAAACTGTAGAACATTGGTTAAAGAAATTGAAGGGGACACAAATAAATGGAAAGATATTCTGCGTTCATGGATTGAAGCAATTAATATGTTAAAATGTCCATACTCCTCAAAGTCATAAATTCAATCTAATCCCTATCAAAATTCCAATGCAGTTTTTGTAGAACTAGAACAAAAATTTTTAAATTTGTATGGAACACACACACACACACACACACACACACACACACACACACACCAACCCTGAATAACCAAAGCAATCTTGAGAAAAAACAAAGCTGGAGGTATCATGCTCTTTGATTTTAAATACACACAGACACATAGACCAGTAGAATAGAATAAAGAGCCCAGATATAAACCTATGCATATATGATCAATTAATTCATGATAAAGGAGGCGTGAATATACAATGGGGAAAGTACAGTCTCTTCCATAAATGGTGTTGAGAAAACTGGCAAGCCACATGTGAAAGAATAAAACTGGACCACTCTTTTTTTTAAAGGTTTTCCCCCCAAAATTTATTTTCATAAATTAATACACGTAGCAGTGGGGATTTTAGAGTCACAAACTACCTATAGAAAAGAAGCTGCAAGGGCACCATGTATGTCAATGTTACCCAAAATGTACAAATTTCACTTAATAACTAACCATGATAATATATAAGCACTTCATGTTACTATTTGGGCCCAGACCAGCCCAAGATGATGCTCAGACATCTCAGCTCTGTAAAGAACTCAACAATAAAAAATAAAAATGATTAAAAAATAGGCAGAGGACTTGAATATACATTTTTCCAAAGAAGACATCCAGATGGCCAACAGGCACAGAAAGGTCTTCCACATCACTCATCATCAGGGAAATGCAAATCAATGCCACAATGAGATATCATCTCACAACGGTCAGAATGGCTATTATCAAAAAGACAAGAAATAACAAGCATTGAAGAGGTTGTGGAAAAGAGAGAACTCTCATACATTGTTGGTGGGAATGTGAATTTAAAACAAAAACTACCAAATGATCCAGGTATTCCACTTCTGGGTATATAGCTGGAGAAAAAAAAAACTGTAGTTTGAAAAGATACATGAACCCCTATGCTCATTGCGGCACTATTTGCCAATGCCAAGATATGGAAACAACCCACATGCCCATTAATGGATGAATGGATAAAGAAGATGTGGTATATATACACAATGGAATATTACTCAGCCATAACAAAGAAGAAAATCTTGCCTTTTGTGACAATGTGGCTAGAGCTTAAGGGTAC
Organism: Panthera uncia; assembly: GCF_023721935.1. NCBI lineage: Eukaryota > Metazoa > Chordata > Mammalia > Carnivora > Felidae > Panthera > Panthera uncia. The sequence continues at coordinate 82,913,178 of NC_064810.1, forward strand.
TATGCTAAGTGGAATAAGTCAGACAATGAAAGTCAAATACTATATGATTTCACTTTTACATGGAATCTAAAAACAAAACAAATGAACGAACAAAACAAAACTCATAGATATGGAGAAGAGATTGGTGGTTTTTCATAGGGGAAGGGAATTAGGGGGGTGAAATGGGTGAAGGGGGTCAATTCAGATGGTAACTAGACTTACTCTGATGATCATCTTGTAACACATGCAAATATTGAATTATTATGTGGCACACTTGAAACTAATGTAAGGTTATATACCAATTTCACTTCAATAAAAAACAAACAAACAAAGAACAAACTTTACTTCAAATCATGGTTCTAACATCTAATTATAGTATGATCTTGGAAAAATTACTTAATCTCTCTGAACCTGATTTGTAAATTTCCTGATTTATAAATTTTCTAATTTGTAAAATAGGGATATAATAGCAATGCACAGAGTTAGTGAAGATTACATGAAGTCATGTTAGGAAGGCTGTCAGGTGAGTATCTAGCATATGGTAAACACTCAATAATTCTAGACAATCATCATTTTTAGCAGTAAACATTCTGTTGACCGGCAGGCATTTTATACTCCTCTAATTATCATTTTGTAGATTCTAGAAGGACAGGAGAAGATGGGTCTTGGCTGTGGCCCCTTGTCTTCAGATTCCATTCTAGAATTTTCCAGTGAGGTGCTTTTACATCTCTTGAATTTGTTTACTTGAGCTATGAACTGCATGGGTGTCACAAATCACTCTTGAGATATATTAGACTGCTTTTAAATATGAGAGAATCTTGAGAATCATCTAACTCTTCCTTCTACTGCTAAATGATAAACCAAGGGGCATAATAATATTGTGGCTTAAAAAATGATATTGCAGTAAGTAGGCACAGCTAATTGGGTGAATTTATTAACATTATCTTAGGGTTTACAGGATAGCTAACAGTTTTTATCTCCAAGGCCAACGGCACCGATTGGTAACAACTTCCTATGGAGCTTTTGAGAAACACTGCAATGCCTATCACAATACAGAAAGAAAGAACTCTGTGATGAATTGGTGATGCCTGCCAAAGGCATAAGACTTAGGGAGGATTGGCACACATTTATTTATTTATTAATGTTTTTAAAAGGATAGGCTGATTACAGAAATAAACAGGTTTCTTGTTTTTGGCTACTATTGCTAATTGCAGCCATCTTCACTAGATTAAAATTTATCTGTCTGAGGTCAAAATCACCTCAGGCCTATTTTATTTAGACTTAAATCCCATGAGCCATTGGCTTCACCATCTGTAAATGAGTCCAAGGTATGAAATCCTGCACTATTTGAAGGCAGGGAGCAGGGTCTGTGTTTCACATTTCACAGTTCATTACTTCGATCATATGACAACTTTCGAGATGCACAATTTATACTATTACTTAGCTCCCAATTGAGTTACAGGTGGGAGGAAATAAAAGCATAAAAATCTTCCCAAAGTGGAATTTCACTGTGTCACTCCCTGTTCAGGAGCTCCCATATCAGGCTTCCTACTGCTAATAAGCATCTCTTTTTAACTTTCAAGATATTCTGTAATCAAGCTCCACATCCTATGTTTCCACACTTTTTTTTTTTTATACTTCAACAGCAATAGTCTGCTCTAGAGCATCTTCAAACCAGTTTGTCCAGTTTATTTTTCTCGATAATAGTTCCATGTGTGTTAGTTTAACCTTCTCAACCAGAATTATTTGCATTTAAAAAATAAGGTGTCATCTTAAATGTCTTCTACACTTCTCAGTGTATTGATTACAGCACTAAATAGGCACTAAATAGTAACATTCTCAAGGATAGGGGCCCCTTAACAGTTACGGGGCTCAATAAATATTTTTTGATCTTGTCCCTTGATTGCAGTACTTCAATAAATGTTTGATTGATTCTCTGATTGAAAAGAGAAACCAAAGTAATGTATTACTATTATTTTCTGCTTAGAAATTTGTTGCAGTGGGAATTCTGTCTGATTTGTATAAAGGAAGTAACATGATGTTGTCTACAACAGGATTTGATTGACATTGAAATAAAAATACATCATTCTTCTAAGAGTTTCCCTGAGGCAGCTTTCTGGGAGAGACCCGACTATCTGACTCTAATTTCTAAAGGGTGATTTACTGTCTATTATGTACAACTAGCAAGAACAGGGCAACTCTAGACAGGTATCTCTGGATATATTTTACAGCTATAAATTATGATTAATAATCACAAATGTAATTCCAGACCCTTAATACACTAAAAGATTTGATTCATAAACACTTTTCCCCAATACAAAAAAATTATATTACCTCAATATGTTGCAAAACAGTAAAACAATTATTAAAAAACTAGATTCTTTTGTAACTCCTTCAACAATGGACTAAAATTGTACTAGAGTCATTTACAATCCAGACACTTATTTATATTGTCTTTTGTTTCAACAAAAATTATGAATGATTTAAAGGAGGTAAACTGAGAAAGGTGGACATGGATGAAGCTAAAGTGATACTGGTTTTGTTAGTAAAACAAGTTTACATAGGAATTGTTAAATGTTAAAGAAAAGAAAACGACTTTGTTTAGCAACAATAGGCAGATGTGAAAACATAACTGCATAATATTATTGATGATTGTGGGAAAAACTTACTTTGAGTACTACATCTAAGTCACAGAAGTAATGAAACAATTCGAATTTTGGAGATGTGAAAGTCTGTGCCTGCCTGCCTTCCTTTCTCTCTCTTCTTTCTTTCTTTCTTTCTTTCTTTCTTTCTTTCTTTCTTTCTTTCTTTTCTTTCTTTCTTCCTTTCTTTCTTTTCTTTCTTTCTTCCTTTCTTTCTTTCTTCCTTTTCTTTCTTTCTTTCTTTCTTTCTTTCTTTCTTCCTTTTCTTTCTTCTTTCTTTCTTTCTTTCTCTCTTTCTTTCTTTCTTTCTTTCTCTGTCTCTCCCTGTCACCCCCCAACTCCTAAATTCATCTGATTATGTTAAATCTAACTTCTCATTCAAAGCAATGGCTTTACAACAGAATCCCAATATGGAATTAAATCCTGGCATACAAGTGCACAGATAACTTCTTTTGATGAAATAAAGTTTGGTTTGTTTGGGGCCCCTCTCCAAGTAGGTGAATACCTGAATATGAGAATAAGACTGCAGATCAGTATTTCTGAGTAGAAGGAACATTATGGCTTTGGTCTTATTCAACTACTTGATGCCAGCCAATGTACAGGTCTCTTACATGCATCCACACATTATGCCTTATTGCTAGAAACACATTTCCCTACCTCTCTCATCTCAGCAACTTCTATTTGTCCATCAGGCTCCGATTAGCCCCATGCACCCCGACACACACACACATACACACACACACACCTTTGGCTAGGTCAGGGATCCTGTGTGCTCTCTGAGTGTTCTCACAGCACTCTGGACTTGCTCTATCATAGCAGGTGAAGCCTGCAATATCACCTGTCACCTAGGTTTTCTCCAAATTGCTCCTTGAGGACAAGGAAATGTTTTAATTTACATGCAATGTGCCAGCACTTAGACCAGTGCCTGGCAATGAGCAGAAGTTCTCTGTGTATTGGTTTAACGAATAGATAAGTCAGTGAAACTTTATTTAAGCGTCTTCAAAATTACAGAATAAATAAATGCACTTTCATCATCAGATTATTAACTCTTCAAGGGTCAAAACTATATCTAATTTACTTAATCTTTGATGCCTACATCAATCTTTTGCATACTGAGGTGTTGAAAGAAATGCTTGCTGCAGGAATGGAATTGTTCCTTTCAAATATAACCAATAACTATAATAAAGTCCCTCATATATCTTTATTAGTAAAAGTTAGGATACAGGAAATTTAACTTTTTTCAACAAAAGATACTGGTCTATGATTTTTCTGGAAATTTTTAGTCATTGCTTCCAGAGCAGGGTTTTCAAAATTTATATGATAGCGATGAGACCCTTCCAATGAGAAGGGTATTCACTAAAAATATAGCTCTCCTGTTCTCACCCCCAAACCTACTATAGCATTAGAATCTCCAGGAGTGGGGAATTTATGTTTTTCTCAGGTGATTTTTTTATGATTCAGAGCAGGTTTTGGGTACAATCCATAGCACCTGAGAGGAGTTTCATCTAAGCACTTTGATAATAACATTTTATGTTCAAAATTATGAATTTGCTTCTTCCTCAGAGTATACAAAGTACATTCTAGCTGAATGCATCAGAATGATTCCAAATACTGAAAAACTCTAAAAATAATCAAAAATCTCCTGTGTGCTAAATTTTCTGATTTCAGCAGCCTGGGTTCAAATCAAATTTAAGCATGAGCTCAACTTAAAAGCATGATGCAACTTAAAAAGCATGATGCAACTTAAAAAGCATCTCCTCCCATTTTAGTCCCGACACTCTATAAATGATCAGAAATTAAATGATGGTCCTTACCAGTGGCAAATGATTCTATTTGTGTCACCTGGGACCACAAAAATCTCTCTCACTCCTTCTGCAGTCAGTTATACAGAGCAGAGAGCAGTTTTGTACACCACTTTGTTGTTGTGTGTGTCTTTCTGAACTCCACAGGTACCTATTTACCTGGCTAAAAAAATAATAAGTGTTATGTTAACAAATTAAAACAAAAACAAAGCATAGCATAACCAAGCTAGCACTTAAGAGTGTCAATCCCCCATCTCCAAGATTTCTCTTTAGAAATCACTTTGAGGACTTAGGGGTCAAGAAGAAAGGTGAGAATGGCCCCTTTACCAAGGATTTGACCATTTCCCACAAAGTGATCATACTCACAGGTGAGTCTTTAACCTTCTCCCTTGTTCACCAAACACACACGCAAGTGTCTAACAGCTCCCTGCCACCACCATAAAGCAAATTATGAGGAACAAAGGACATTAGCCTTCCGGTGTGAAGAAGCAAGGTAACATGCAGAAACACACAAGAGACACAGAACAAACAAGGAAGAACTAACTGACTAATGAACAGGACAGGAAACCAAACCAGAAAAACAAACAGGCAGAGAAAGCAACTGGTGATCAAACAAAAGAACAGAGTGACTCTGTGGACCCAGGAGTCTGGCACTCACCTGGGGCCCACCTGCTGAACAGGTGAAGGGAAGAGGCTGGGGCTGAAGCCTTTTGTAGCTCCCAGCTCCCACTCCTCCACACCCTGAAAGAGGCAGGGTGGTGGAACGACCAGGAGATCCGTGTTTGTGGCTCTGTGCTCTTTTCCCTGATGGAGGACCCATAAATACTTTATTACGAAGAGCCCATAAATAGGTCAGTAGTTACCCTAACCAAGCAGCAGACTGGGCTGAAACATGTCAAATACAGTACACCTGGATTACAAGACAGCTTCTGCTTACTGTATAACTAGTTCAACTGTACTCATATTAGAGGTGAGGACGACATTAAGAATAATGATAAATAAATATCTGAAATTTGCAATACAAATTTGGGGACCTCCAATATAAGTGGACACACACATATTAAATACAACTAACAGTTACTTACGGAGCACCTACTCTGAGCCAGGTATTATTTTGGCCCATACTATATAACGTATATGTCAAATATATCTCATGAAGGACAGTCCGCCTGACAGTGGTGTTGCCTGTATAAAGGTGCCTGAAAAGACTGGCATAATTATGATCACTCAGATGTTCACTTGAAGACTGTTCAGGGTGGAATAGAGGTGTGGGTGGGGAATTGTTGGAGAATATTCAAAAAGACTGATTCTTTTTAAAAAGGGACACAATGGATTTGCCACTTCTGACTCATTTCATAGTAGAAATATCCAAATTCTATTTTCTTAGTGAAATTATATTTGTCCTGCTTGAAAACAGTCTTGCAAATTTTCTGAAGGAAAAACCTTCAGAAGCCAGTTAGAATCTTTTAATATCTGTCAACTTTAGATTGATTAGAGGGCGAAATATTTCTCGTGGCTATCGAGACAGAAGTGAGGTTGATGCCCAAAATTCAAGCCACGTGATCCGATGTATTTCCAAAAGGTACAAATTTGGCTCTGGTGTTTCTAACAGCCAATGACAAGAAGAAAACCCTGATCGTTATAAGGACCAGTATATACGTGAAAGCAAAGCCAATTTCTCAAAGAATAAAAATATGAATATTGAGACCTGAGAGAAATGTCTGACATAGCTGCTGCCCTTGGAAAGGATTTTCAGCAATAGGGAAACAAATCTCTGCACAATATCCTTGTGACAAGTATACTTGGCATAATTTTCTTGTGTTTAATTTAAGCTATCTTGATGAATGGTATGCACACTATAAGAACTTAAGTCTGTTTAGAACAGGTTGGGATAGGCAGAGAGATCGACGGACTAACATACCTGGTTAAGTTAGGCAATGGAGATCCAGCCTTTTGGAGCCCCATTTTTTACTAAGTTTCCTAAATATCTATTCAGTCTCCCTGTATTACTTTTCTAAGGAAAACTTTGAGAATACCTTCTTCACTCTACAAATAAAAGTCCTTTTGGATTACTGTACCAGAGAAATAAAAAGCTCTGACTTTCTTAGCCCTGACAGTTCTGGGCCCGCCCTGTGGATGTTCAAAAAAAAGGAGCTAAGTCCATCTCTCTCCATTCAATTTGACCTTGAAACAGAACATACCATAGAGAATAGCGTGGCACTTGAGTTTATTAAAATGTACTTTTTTTTCTCCTTCCCCTTGGATGTTCGCTATTTTCCCCAACCTGCCCGTGCTTTCCATCTCTCCATCTTTGCCTGAATTAGCGTTTGACTCTAGAATGCTTTTCCTTTCCCACCTGTGTCTTGCCTGCTTATAGAAATCATACTCTCTTTTCTAGGTCAGTCCAAATGCCACCTCTTCCACAATGTCTTGCCCACTTACCTAAATATGATCAACCATGCCCACTTCCAGACCCCTTTAATTAACATAAAACAAGAACATGTTCTGCATTGCATTGTTGAAGATGACTATAGATAAGCTTTATTTTCTCCGATTAAAAGTTCCCTGAGCTATTATTTTGCAACATCCCATGAACCTGTAATTCCTCCAAAATAAAAAGTTAAGTTAAAAAAAAGAATTTCCATGTGGTGCCTGGGTGGCTCAGTTGGTTAAGCGTCTGACTTTTGATTTCAGCTCAGATCATGATCTCGCAGTAATGAGATCAAGCCCCATGTCAGGCTCCGCGCTGTGTGTGGAACCTGCTTAAGATTCTCCTCTTCCTCTCTCTCTGCCCCTCCTCTGCACTCTCTCTCTCTCTCTCAAAAAAAGAAATCCCTGAGCATATTCGTCCTTATACAGCCCTCTCCTAATCTTTATACGGCCCTCTCCTAAAGTTCTAGAACAGTGACTGGCACTAAGCAGTAGACCCTTGGCAAAGACTGTGGAGTAAATGTCCAAGAATGAACATCAAAACAATACATGTGCAAAGAATTTAAACTTAGAAAAACTGGGTTCAGGTCTTAGCTTTCCTTCCTACTTGTGAAAATCTGAGACAGATGGCTTGGTCTTCCTAAACCTCAATTTTTTATCTGTCAACTGGGAATAATAATAAGTCACTTCACTGGGTCATTGTGAGGATTAAATGAGATAACGAATGTGCTGGTATTTCATTAGCTGCAAGTACTGTGGCAATGCTAATTATTATGACCAGTGCTAAAGCAACTGTATATACACAGTCCCCCGTGTCGCCCATGGTGCCAGTCGGCTGTAGGCTGGTTTAGCTTGGCGCCCCATCTACTCCTTGTTATACTGTATGACACTCTAGAAGCCCTCTTGGTTTTTCCATGCTTTCCAAGTGTCCCTCAAATGATCTATTCTATTCTCTTAAGTAAGACTTAGAGAGAAGTAGTTGCAAGAACAGAAAACTGGAACACCTTCATAAAGTTGTGCTCTGCGCTATTTATAACATGACTGTATATTAATAAGCAAAAACACCAATTTCTAATTCAGCTTATGTTCTGAACACCGTTATTCTTATACGAAATATTTGTACGGAGAAAGTCCCTGACTTATGAACACCAACGCATAAATAGTGCATTTTAAACAAGGGTCCTAAAACAAGGACTTCAGCTATATACCACTGCAAATTCAGACATGGTCTAGAAGGTTGGCAAGACAGGCCATCAGAGGTCTCTTAGTAGGAGAGAGTGTGAAACTTCATGGGAAGAAACTTCACCAGCCAAGGGAATAGACTTCACAGACTGAGCCCAATAGCAATGGTGCATCATTCCATGTCTTACTCAGATAGTTCTCGGCCATGGCCTCCTGATGACACTCCATATAGCTAAATTACAAATAATACTAAGAAATGCACATCAGAACTGCTTTGTGAGCCACTAACAGAGTGTAATGAAGTCGGGGAGGAGGCTTGGTATCTTTTCCTCTATAGTTCAGAGACGACTAAAAGCTAAAGTAAAGCATTAGAAGTTTTGCTACACATCAGAAAGAACTGATGACTTCCCTAGTGTGACCCGAGACCCCTGTGGCTGGCAATAGAAGCCGAAGAGAACTACAGTGACTGAGGAGTTGACCCGGTGCCCTGGGACATGTCCGATAACCTCTGAGACCACACAGGGCAGACAGCCTCTGGTAACCAAGGGGCCTGTATTCTAGAGCACACAAAAGACACACCTTTATAAAGACACTCAGAATTTGAGAAAGAGTGGAGTTGTCACTATTCTATGGGGAGGGACCGAGCCTGACAAGTGCTTTTTGTTTTTTTTAAAGTAACACTTTCAAACCCTTCTCCAGTGCTTAGGGAACCATGGGCTATTCCTACATAACCAATCCTACTGACTGACTTCTCTTTGTGACCCAACTTCACCCACTCAGCCTTGCCACCACAATCATCGTGAATTCATGCTGGCCCAAGCCCATCTCATTTTTCTCCCTTTCCTTTATCTCTGGTTTCAACTAATGTTCTATCCTCACACTTGTACTGGAAAAAGAGGTGGAGAAGAAGTTTCCTTTTGCCCTTAGCTGAAAGAAAGAATCCTCCTTTCTTTTTTTAAAATGTTTGTTTGTTTATTTATTTATAAATTTTTTATTATTTTTTTAAATATTTATTTATTTTTGAGAGAGAGAGAGAGAAACAGACAGAGTGCAGGAGGGGAGGGGCAGAGAGAGAGAGGGAGACACAGAATCCAAAGCAGACTCTGAGCTGTCAGCACTGAGCCAGATGCAGGGCTCAAACTCATGAACACTGAGATCATGAATCCTGAGATCATGACCCAAGCTGAAGTCTAATGCTTAACTGACTGAGCCACTCTGGCACCCCGATGTTTATTTTTGAGAGAGAAAGCGTGAGCAGGGAAAGAGGTTGGGGGGTGGGGTGGGGGTGGCGGGGCGGTGGAACAGAGCATCCAAAGCAGGCTCCAAGCTGGCAGCAGAGAGCCTGATGTGGGGCCTGAGCTCATGAACCAGGAGATCATGACCTGAGCCAAAGTCAGATGTTTACCTGACAGAGCCACACAGCACCCCAGGAATTCCCCTTTCTTACGGAAACAAAGTTGTGCATGGTGTGTGGCTTCTCAAGAACTCTGAGAATTGTAGACAAGCTACAGTAACATTAAGTGATTTTGCTGTGATCTAACCTTTCACACTGATTTTATCACTGTGATGGGACTGTGCGATTTGTATGCCAACCAACCAATTTCTTCAGCAATATCTGCCAAACTGAGAGGTCTTTATGGAGAAGAACTTGACTCACTTATTTTATACTCCATAAGAGGTACTCACATCATGTTGGCTGAATTAAGTCAGATAATTTAGGGATCATCCGTTTTAGCCAATATGGCCATGTGATAGGAAAAGCTTTTTCTCAGCATCAGGGCTTCGCTAGTCTGCTTTCTCCTAATTCAAGTAACATTTTCCTCTTAAGTTCACACCACTAAATTCTCTCATATATTGTCTATCATTCTTCAGTATAATAAGATATGAAAATAATTGACACATTTTCCCTTAATTTGGTTAAGTGCTATACTCGGTGGCATTTTTATCCCATCTCCACTGAGCTCAATAGTTAGATATGATTTCTTTTGTGCTAAAAATAACAACGATAGTATTTGGAAGAAATAAGAATGGACGAGTTGATAAATTATTTATAACAATTTCCAGCAGCCTGCCAATCTGTTTTGTTATGTAGTTGAATCTTAATTTTTAATGAAGGAACCTATGAAAATCTGCTGAGGTAAAACCATGACCTCTAAATGATCGCACAAGAGCCCCACCACGGAGCTGGGCGGCACCCTTCCTTTCCCATCACCTCACCAGGGTTTCACCTCCAGCTGACCTTACCTGGTCCAGGCTGAGGGGAGTTGGTTGGTACAAAACCTGACTAAGACAGGAAAGGTGGAGTGAGAGAGAAGCCCAGCTCTGAAAGGGAATAAAACAAACCACCTTGGGGGACTATTGTGTGCCATTTCAAAAGTCTGTTTTGACTAATGCTCTATGCTATTCAACTTTACATCCTTAATCTGTTGTGTCTGTTTTAAGTTAAAAAAAAAAAAGAAAGAACGAAAGAAAGATAATAAGTGGGGGGAAACTAAGGACAATGAGAAAGTATTAGTGAACACAAATAGATGAGAGATGAAAGCACACTTTGGAGGCAGCTTGATGATACATCAAGCAGCTACATAGCATCTCTGATGATACAACTGAATGTGAATTGGTCGATCCCGTTTTTATTACTGTGCTTCAGCAGAAATGCATTTGACTCGCTATAGTCTTACTCCCTGATTAATTTCCCCAGTTTGTTGATGGACCCTTTGCTGTAAAAAAATTCAACAGATCTGTTCATTTTTTAGTTACTAAATATTAAATATTAAAACCTATATGATCTTGGAGGTTGTTTGCTCTGAACTCCTCAGTAAGCATTTGAGGAAACTGAGGTTCGGGAAGGTTTAATGGGTTGCCCAAGGTCACACAGCAGTTAATGAAAAAGCTCATAGTTCATGTCTTTTGAATCCCAAATTCATCCTTTTTGCTACACATTCTGTTCTATGCCCTGCCATACCCACCTAGTCTATTGCCACCTGTTCTGTTGCCCACTGAGACTGTGCACAATGGTTTTTTTAAGTTTATTTATTTATTTATTTAGAGAGAGAGGGTGTATGCATGCAGAGGAGGGGCAGAAAGAGAAGGAGAGAGAGAATTCCAAGCAGGCTTCACACTGTCATCTCAGAGCCCAACATGGGGCTCAATCCTACAAACCGTGAGATCATGACCTGAGCCAAAATCTAGAGTCGGTGGCTTAACCAACTAAGCCACCCAGGCACCCCTGCTTTTCTTAATCAGTGCTTATCTTAAACCATGCTCTTCCTCCATATGCCTATCGTTTTAACTTCTAGTAAGTGCATCTCTTCAACAAACATTAGAAAGGCACTATATGGGTAAGAGTCGTACTGTCTTTGACCATGTAATTTTCTGAATTTAAAATAGCACAATGTAGTGAAACAGTGTTAATATATTTGGGGAAAAGAGGGGGAACCAGCCGATGAAGAGAACAGAAGGCTACCTTGCAATGCTACCACGCTGAGGGGAGCAAGGGAGACTTTCTTGATAAACGGAGAAACGAAAAGTTGTGATGTTCGTGCAAAACTTCAGATCATTTAACTAGACAATACACAGTTTAACTTAGCCCACAAGGACGCTATGAATCACTGGGGTGGTGGAAGGTGAAACTCTGATACTCATAATTAGAAAATTGTGAACCGAAATTGCTCGTGTAAAATAAACTTTCTGTTGTGTCGAAACATGTTGGAAAGACAGGGAGAGATGTCTTGAAAATTCTTAATGGTTGAAATTCCTGCAACGTTTGCAAAGAGCTGGGCGAATTAGAGTCTAAATCTATGATCCTGTCTCTGCTTCACAACTTGTTACTCTGCACTGGAGAATGATCCGGGGTAAGGAAATGCTAACTATGTTGATAATATAAATTGTGCATTTGTTAAATGTAAACTTTTCAGATGTTACGACAGCCCCACTGGCTCTCGATTTTGCCATCCCCTAACTTAAGCTTGGAGGAATGTAGTGAAGAAATAAAAGGGCCTATTTTCTATGAATTAAAACAAGATGGATATTAAAAAACCTGAATTGCTATTACTCATCAAAAAAATTTTCCTCTTTTATTATGAAGATTGTCAAACACATAGTAAACTAAGAGAGAACCATCTAATATACATCCATGCAGCCATCACTTAGATCTACTTTTTCACATTTTTGCTATATTTACTTCATATACTTTGTTTTTGCTGAAGTCCTTCAACATAAATTACAGATGTGACATTTTACCTCTAAATGCTTCAGTATGCATCTGTAAAAAATAAGACCTTTTGGTATAACCAGAATACCAGTATCACAACTAATATAATTAAATATCTCCTAATATTGCCTAAACCCCAATTCACGCTCAATTTACTCAAGCTGGATTTGTTTAAACCAGGATCCCATTAAGACCACACATTACATTTGGCTGTTCTGCCTCTTAATTTATTGTAATTCAAACCAATACCACCCATCCACTCCCCCCACCAACATACATCGTTTTTACATGGCACGTTTTTTACATAACTACAGGCCAGTTGTCCTGTAGAATATCATATTGTTTTCCAATGATGGTTTAACTTTTTCTTCTATTCCTTGTTTCCTGTAAACCGGAAGTTTTGCCTAAAGTTCTGATTAGACTCAAGTTAAACATATTTTGGCAAGAATATTTCATAGAAACCTAACAGTTCCCCTCCTACATCTATATCCAAGAAAAGTAAAAGCACATGGCCACACAAAAAAAGGTCTTGTTACGAGAATTTCATAATAGCTTTATTTACCATAATGCCAAATTGGAAACAATCCAAATACCCATCAAAAGAAGAGTAGAGAAACAAAATGCAAAATATCCATACTGTGGAATACTACTTAGCATTAAAAAGGAATTAACCAGTGACACAAACATCAGTAGGGATAAAATTTTAAAGCAGTGTACTGAGAGAGAGAAGCCAGCTGCAAAAGGGTGCACACTATGTGATCCTATTTATTTGAAGTTCAAGAACCTGCAAAATTAATCTATGATGTTGGAAATTGAAACAGTGTTTGATTTGGGGCACAAGGAAAATTGATTAACTATAAAACAGCATGAAGGAACTTTCTGGGATGATGGAAAAGTTCTATATCTTGATTTGGGAATAGTAACTTGGTGTACGTATATTTTGAAACGCATGGAACTACCTTGAGTTTTACAGTATATAAATAATATCCCAGTAAAGAGAGAAAACAGATGACTCTATGTCCTTCCTATTGCATTTCTCAAGAGGTACATCATTAGCCTCTTATTAATGACACGAAGGTGGATCAGTCAACATAAAAATTTTTAAGTTATACCTTTTAATTAAAACAAATCTGAGAGTGTGGTAAGAATTCCAGGACCAAAGACATCTTTTGTAGGCAGTCTAATCTTTCTCCTCAAACTGAACTGAGATCTCTGAAGATGAAAAGTTTGTTTTACTCTTGTGAGAAAGGGCAGTGGGCAGTGGACCAGCTGGAAAGAAAATCCTATATAAAGGTAAGGAGGAAGGAGATGTTGATCCTAAAAGATGAGAAATTCGGAAAGAATGGGAAAAAAAAGTTCCCAGGGACCCTCCCACCCACAAAGTCACAAAGAAGTCACTCACTCGCAGAAGAGGGATGGGGAGCCAGGTTGAGGGGAATCTGCTGAGATAAGCAGCACCTCCCCCCCCCCCCCCCCCCCCCCCCCCCCCCCCCCCCCCCGCCGCGCGTGTGGCCCCAGCAGGGAGCTTTTGCAGTCAGTACCCTACTCAGTGCCCAGTCACACCTGTCATGCCTGGACTTGTGGGCAGGGACCTGAGTCTGAGGAGGGGACAACACTGCCCAGTGCCAGCAGTTTCATGGCCCTCAGGAGAGGGGCCCATGAGTCTCCTAGTCAGATGGGACAATCTGAAAGTTCACTGAAGGGCTTTGTCCTCGTTAATTCACAGAAGGATTATTACTTCATGGACAGTGATTGAATCATGCCATGTAATGAAACAACGTCCTACAAAAAGAAATTTTGGCATCACCTGGAAGGCAGAGGCTTTTGTGCTTGCCTGATTTAAAATGGTGGGACCCACTTTGAGAAAACCTCAGGTACAAAATCTAGACTTTGAAAACTATTTTCACGTGGCAGGCTGAAGTGCTGTGGTCAGAGGCAAGGTGCACATTCACACTGCCAAAGGATGTTTTACTTTGTAGAAATGGTTCACCACAGGTTTCCTTAAATGATTCCCCCTCCTACACTGGCCACAGGGCTGACCATCAATCCGTCCCTTCTCTCCCAGCAAGAACACAGGCCCTGCAGCACCAAGGCATATACATGTTTCCAGGGACTGGATGGGATTTATGTGATATGTGTGCTATTTTATGAAGTCTTTTTTTTATTAAATATTCCAGTACCTTAAATCTGCAATCTTCCAAAAGTTCTCTTTAAGGAAAAATATGGAAGAATGATTATAAAAGTATTTATTAAATGGAAATATGTTCTATTGAATGGAAATCAAGTTAAAAGGATATTGTCTCACCAGAAACTATATTATAATATTTTTAGAGGAAGAGAGAGAACAGAGAGGGACAGAGAGAGAGAGCATGAGTGGAGGAGGGGTAGAGAGAGAGGAAGAGAGAGAATCTTAAGCAGTCTCCATGCCCAGTGCAGAGCCCTACACAGGGCTCAATCTCATGACCATGAGATCATGACCTGAGTCGAAATCAAGAGTCAGTCACTTAACCGACTAAGTCACCCAGACACCCCAGAAACTATATTACTGAAATATGATAATTGTCTGTAGCCTCCCATAATTTGAATCATTTAATCTGCTTATTTACTCATTTATACTCAGACTTCTTCCCTAATATATTTTAAGGGGCTTATGACCGACATGCAATTCTAAAGGATAAAATAAAGAGGGGCAAATCAAGATAGAAGGAAGATATGGATATGGAAATAAAACCACTTGCTATTGTATCCAGTTTAGGACTAGAGACAGGCACAGATTTAGCTCTGAGCTTACTGGGCTCAGGAATAACAAACCTGGCTCAGGAGAAATTCCTCCGGTGTATCCAAAGGCAAGGTGCAGTAAAAATGGCATTTCTCATCTCTATCCCGGTTAGTTTCACTTAATTACTTCTCATGATGACCCTTGGTACATGGCTTTGGTCACCGTGAAATCTAATGAAATCAATTGTCCAAAGAACTCTCCACCCTAAAAAACAAAGTGTGATCTAAACATGTAGCCTTGTGACAATGGCTTGATTTAAAGAAATGTATGGGAACATCACGTTGAAGGCACAGCCTTCAAATCGTCTTCCTTAAATATTGTATTATATACTTTTATTTGTCAAGAGATGGAGAATATACATATATATATATATTATACACACACACACACACACACATATATATATATATATATATATAAACTATATTTCTGGCAAGAGGTGAAATAACAGCTCAGCTTTTATTGAGCACTTACTACGTGCCAGACATTCTAAACACTTGCCATGTAGTATTCAATCCTCAGGGAAATGCTATAAGGCATTCATTCTTATTTTTACAGGTGAGAGAAAGAGGTGTGGGAAGGTAATGGTTGAAGAGCTGCCAAGTATTAGGGCATGAAAACTAGGCAGTCTGATTCCATTGTGTTACACTTTCAGGAATGTGGCTCTGATAGGTCACTGATCTAGATTAGAGTCTAGAGAAGGAAAGATTTGGCTTGTGTCTCCCCAA
Organism: Panthera uncia; assembly: GCF_023721935.1. Taxonomy (NCBI): domain Eukaryota; kingdom Metazoa; phylum Chordata; class Mammalia; order Carnivora; family Felidae; genus Panthera; species Panthera uncia. The sequence goes on from NC_064810.1 coordinate 82,928,930, forward strand.
ACTCAGAAGCCTGATCAGGCCAAGTGCTTGAATGTGCCCACCCCACCTCTGCACGAGGGCTATTTTGTCCACTTTTTAACAGTCTCAAAAATGGTAGAACATGTCCAGAAAGATATGCGTAAGAAAAAGATGGCCACCCACCTTTTTTACAGGATACCTCTTTAGAATATAGGAAAACATGTTCCTTCCTAATTTGAGGGTCTCCCCTAGATCTATCATCCAGTCTGATATGTTTTAGAGCATTTTAGGTTAAGTGCAGATTATAGCCTAGTAAATGAACTGACCTTGATAAGTACTCACCTGTATTTTTCTTTCACCAAAAACATTTAAAATCCCAAACCAACAGTTCTCAAAATGTGGTCCCTGGACTAGTAGTATCAACATCACCTGAAAACTCATTAGAATGTAAAGTCAGGGGCCTCACCCCAAATGTACTCTTTCAGAAATTCCAAAAGTGGGGGTGGGCAATCTGAGTTTGCACATGGCCCCCAGGAGATTCTGACACACTGCTAAGTTTGAGGACCTCTGTCCTAAACCACTGCAGCATAAGGAGCTGAGGCAGGACTTGGCAATATGTCAAGAGGTAATAGTAGGTTGGAACTGGAAGTGACCTTGGCAATGATCTCCCAGGGCTCGATTCCCTTTTTCATAGAGGAGGAAATGGCAGAGAAAAGAGGAGAAATATAGGCTCAGGGAAGTAGAGTGATTTGCCTGAGACACACAGCGAGTTAATAGACAAAATGGGCTTGAACCCAATTTTCCTGACTCCAGGTCTGAGGCTTTTCCTCTACCACCAGTGCTCATTTGTCTTCTGATGGTTATATTTCCTTCAGTGATAAGTTCCCTATAACCTGTCTCTGCAGTCTCTCCATGGACAGAACCTCTTTAAAGTGATTGCTGCACTCGTTCCCCTGAACCCTTCTTCTGAAGACGATACACCTGAGAAGGGGAGTGAACATGTACTGCCATGGGAGAGTTACTCTCTCACGTAATCTTGTGCTGAAACTGTCCAGCCCAGTGAACACTCTTTAGAACTCCTGACATTCCATGTTTTGAGAGCTTGTAGAAGAACTTACAATCCATTCTCTGAAGAACCATAGGATGAGCTTTCAACTCATTAACTATAAGGATACTCAGGGAATACAAAAATCCTAAATGATGCCTTTTAGTTAGGGTTTCCAGCTTTCTGAGTTTTGCCAAAACTTTTAAACATAATAGAAATCTGAAAAGACGAGTAACTTAACTTTCCTGTGCCTCAGTTTCCTTGTCTACATAATGCCTCACTTAAAGAGTGCTATGCAAATTAAGTAAAACGATACATGCAATGATACTACTTTTGCATAGATGTCTAAGAGTGGTTAGTTCATTTTCCCTCCTTTTTTCCTGATCTTGTTGGTGTTAATATCTGATAGTTGATTGAATGTACAGTGCAATTATTAATGACTTTTCAAAGACTAACATAGGAGCAACTCATATTGTTTCAGAAGAAGTTGGTGACTGACGTCTCTTGTTCATTTTTCTCTGTGGTTGCTGTAAGGGATTTGCTCTGTTTTGTATTAATTGGATTCATGTGTCCTAATCTTTCCTTGATCATCTTCCTTCATGGGACAAGAAAAAACAGATGATAAAACTTACCAAAGAAGACGAGGTCATATGTTTGGCTTCAAGAGAGTGGACACAAAGGGACTAACTCTGTGCTATGCTCTTGGGGTACATCAGTAATGTTTAGGCTAATGATTTAGGTCCATGTTGGATTAAAGAAACTTTATCGTATGTGATCTTCCAATGGCATGTTTTGGATGAGCATAAGTGAAATGCAGGAGAAAAAAGCAGTCCCTAGAATTGTGTTATGTTTGCCCACATTCCACAAAGTTCAAGCATGGATTTACATTTCTTTAAAGAATATATATTTAAAAACTGTAGAAACTGGGTAGAAATTGGGTTTTATGCTGCCTTGGCATGCCAAGCTTACCTTTTCTTAAAAATCTGTCTGTGAATCCTCACCTACCATTTCACTTACCTTCTAGCTTTTTGTTTTATTGATATCACACGTATCATTTTCCTTTGAGGCACCCTTGCCCAGTGTGTGTTTTCTAACCACTGGGGCAGGCTGCCTGACCTGCAAACCCAATTCTTTGGCTATCGTCAGAATTGCTGAATATTCACCATCACAATCTGTGGAATTAGGAGATAATAACAGTATTCACAATAAACTACAGTGGTTTGTGGTGACATACTCTGTCCCCCACTGGGTGTCCTAGAACACTTGTGGAGGACCCAGCCAACGTTCCAACTGCCTTGTAATATGTCATGGAAGCATCTGTTTTGTTTCGTTTTGTTGTTTTAAGAAAAGTATCCTAAACATGTTTTGAAGTATATGTTCCGCTTCCACTTTACTGTGCACTAATTTGGTTATGTAAAAGCTGACATTGCCTACCCAAACACTAGGTCAAACTCTGAAAGTTAGTTTTGACACTTTCCTATGGAAAAGGAAAAACATAATTGACAAAAAGGTAATAGAAATGGGTGGTTATTCAACTCCAGGAGACCGAGGGAAAAGAACATCACCTTTGCGAGGGTTAACTTTCTCAGAATCAGATATTGGTGCAAGCTACAGTTTCATGTCCCCCACCCGCCTGCCAGAAGGGCAGTGAGAGAGGTGAGGGCGATGCTGGAGATAACTGGTGGTTTCTCATGCAGTTCTGTTTACCGCGGAGAATGGCTCAGATTCATGGGGTGGCTCATCTGTTTGTTTCCCAGGAGTGTCCTCCTCATCAGGTACAAATGACTTGTTGTTCCCCCCGTCCCGTCTGCCTCCTTGGTGACGGATAGACGAGAACTGTTCCCTGTGCTCTGGGACTCTAATGTGATCTGGGTCGTGCTGGTGGCAGGAGGGGAGGGAGTGGGGGAGGCATGGAGAGGAACAAGGGGAAGTTAACACTAGGGGAACTACAGCCTTTCTTGGAAAAGAAAGTGTGTTTGTGTTCTAGGGCCGGTGCCCTTCTCTAACAGCTGCTATAATATTGATCTAGCCGTGATTCAGGATTCGATGTTAACATCGCCCTCGTCAGTGGGAAAGCGAGCCAGGGAAATGGAGAACTCAGTATTTCTTCTGATGAAGCAACTCAAAGAAACTAAATATTACAAGGAAAGTGGGGGAAAGAACTCCACTTCTTTGAGTTTCACAGCAGATACAGGAACCTTGAAATGAATAGTAATACTTCTAGCTTTTACAGCTCCCCAAAAACCAAGGAGTTGCAGGCGCGGCTGTACATTAGTCAAAATCACCCTGTCAGGGGATGTGATATCAGGATGCATATTAAGCAGGAGGAAATTAAGGCAAGAAGATTAGAAACTTCCCCAGATTCCCATGCTAATACCGCTGGCGGAGCTGGGGACTTAGAATTCCTCATTTATCCCATGACCTGTGGGTTGGATGGATGGCCACCTCCCAGGTGCTTGTGGGACACTGAAAGCTCATGGCTCTCAGCCCTCAAACATTTCCACTATTTGCTTGTTAGCATGCCTTGAATTTCCACCACTGGCGAGAGACGTGTTTGGAAAAGTTATTGTATCTCTACAAGAACCTTCTTTAAAGAATGTATGAATAACCATCATGCTTTGAGTGTCTGCGTGTGTTGCCTAATCATTTTTTATACAATATTTGAAAGACCCCTGCCAGGTAAGTATTAATATCTTAATTTGACCAAAGAAGCAACTGAGGGCCATTAGAGTTCAAGGAACTTGCTGAAGGAGGCAAATGAAGCTCAGAGGATTTAAATAATTTGTTCCAGGTCACAATGATAAGAAGTGCTTACGCCCGATATTGGGGGATGTCAGGTTCCAAAGCTTGTACTCTTCTGCGGAGCCATGCTTCATTTTTTAGCCTTTTCCACCAGAAACTTAAACCAGCTGCGCTTTTACTTGATAAGTGTTTCAAAGACGAGCAGACTAATCACCTTGGAAACTTGAGTGAGATTGAGAGAGAAAGGGAGAGAGGCAGGTGGTGGGCTTCAGGGAGTTGGGTGGAGAAGAAGAGGGGAGGTGGCAAATGTTGAAGAAAGGCTCTGCCTCGTTCATAATCATGCCTGGCACATGCCCCTTCAGGAGAGAGCCCCCTACGTGGTCCATTCCCTTCATCACAGCCTGCCTATGCAAATGGATGTAGTTGCAACAAACTTCATCACACAGAGCCATCTCTTTAATTGGCCACCACTCCATTGGCATCTAGACTATGAGCTGCCCCAGGGCAAGGACTATGTCCCACTCACATGTGAGCCACCACTACAATGTCCTGGCACATATGAGGTATTCCATAAATGTTTGTGTGACAGAACAATTATAGAAGTGTTGATAATGACTTCCTGTTACTTGCTAGCTTTATCTCCAGGGCCTGGAGAAGATGAAAAATATGATGATATGATGTGGAGGCAAGAAGGAGTAGTGGGACCTTACTTTTTTTATTCATTTAATGATATTTATTAAAAGCAAGGAATTGTGGGAAATGGCAAGATTGGAAAACTCTTTGGTGGCACTTATATCGTAGTTGAAGAAACAGCAACATAAAGAACAAAATATAACAGAAATTAAGGTGCCTAAGCACAACTCAATGAATACAATGCAGGTAGAGAGACAGCATAGCAGAATAACTGGTTAAGTCAGTATGAGCAATGTTTAAAAGAGAACATGACATATAGGACCTCAACCTTGAAGGATAAGTAGACAGAGGACAGGGATCGCTGGGGGTAGCTATTCTGGCTGTATAAATAAGGTCAATCAGAGGTGACTTCATTTAGAAGAATGGCAAATAAAAAAATACACTAGAGGATAGAATATGTGGGTGATGTAGTGGCAAATGAGAGAGAAAGGTAATTTATGGAGAGCTTTAAACCTTATTTTAGAGGAAGAAGGCAACCAGTAAAGATTTTTGAGGAGGAAAACAATGTGATTAGACTTGTATTTCAGAGCCACCCTATAGATGATATGGAAAGGAAATTGCTCTGTGAAAGCAGGCAGGCTAAGTGATTTCTTGACTATTTTCTTTGATCCTAGGGTAAAAGTCCTTTGCAACATTTACTTTGCAGAAGCCATAAAACCACATCAAAATGAATCATGCACTATCATCCTCTACATTTCTGGTTCCAGTGGGTCTGATGCAACGCTAAGGTTTACTGAAATTTCAGGTAATCAGAACAGGAGGGAAATCATCTCAGCAAACACAGGTCATTTGTGTGGAACACCAGATCAACTCACAATCAAAGTCTGTGTCAAGGAGAGTAAGAAGCATCACCAGGCAGGTTGTGGAGAGCCCTCCTATCTCCAGTGCACTGTGTCACACTGAGCAGGGGTCCGTTTTGTCACACTAAGGATAGCTAAGACTTGAGACACCTTCTGCCGTGAACCTTGGCACCTTGGCCCCAGGAGTACTTCCCCTGGTTTGGGTGGTTTGTGTTTTTGTTCCATCAGGCATAATGCTGCTGAGCACTTAGAGGCACATTTTCTGCACAGTGTGTAGGGATTTAGTGGTACAACTCCCATTCACGTTAATGGAAATCCCGCCAGGAAATCTCCATGCCGGGCCACACTGAAAATTCACCCCTGATTGCTCTGTTTGATTTATTTCACCTGTGTCTTCCTCTAGTCTGCTCTGAGAATGTTTGTGGGCCCATTAGTGTTGGCCTGCACTTGGTGCTGAGTCTTAAGCCTATGTAGAAGTGGGGACACTCAGTGGCATGTTTCCTGCTGAAGGAAAGGGCACACCTGGCTGAGTTTAACTGCGGTTTTACTTGAAGCTATATAGGTTCTAAGAAAGCCAAGGATATTGCTCTCAGGACAGAAATATGGTCACATTCAAAGGTGAATTTTGTCGTGCTCAGCACAGGAGTGAGAAAAAGAAAGCAAATCCCCAATATGATGGGGAGACCCTGAAACCACTGACCTGGGGATTCAGGACACAGTGGAGCCCAGTCCCAAGAAGACACAGGCTGGTCAGGTGTCCATGCATGGGAAAGCCTGGTGAGGAGAAATAAATTATCTCACTCCAACATATGGCACAAAAGAGCGATTACCCTTCTCATACCATGTGCCCTTTTGAGTATAGCAAAGATTATTGCTAAAGGTCCTGAACTGTTACATATTTTTTCTCTAAGATATACAACTTCTTTAATTTAATATTTTATTTGACAGTGGCTTGACTTGCTCTTGCTCACTTAGGGACTATGACGTGCTGATTACTGGATTTTTCTCTTCATGATATTGGAACGCGGTTGACAGGTCTGACACCAGGACTCAGCTGACAAGTCATTTCTGTTCTTGGCCACTGTCACGTATCCTGTCTGATATTCGTGCTGATCTGAGCACCTCTTGTCTTTATACCTTTTCCATGTGCTCTTGTGTACTGACAATGTGACCTAAAGATGTGAGCTCTGGGGGCGCCTGGGTGGCTCAGTTGGTTAAGCGGCCGACTTCGGCTCAGGTCATGATCTCGCGGTCCGTGAGTTTGAGCCCCGCGTCGGACTCTGTGCTGACAGCTCAGAGCTTGGAGCCTGTTTCAGATTCTGTGTCTCCCTCTCTCTGACCCTCCCCCGTTCATGCTTTGTCTCTCTCTGTCTCAAAAATAAATAAAACGTAAAAAAAAAAAAAATTTAAAATAAAAAAAAAAAAAGATGTGAGCTCTGACCCTTCTTTGGGAATCAATGCTGAACATTTAGCCAAGACTTTGGAGACCTCTCTTCAAATTCAGTACTGAAATCCTATCTTACAGCCCCGTCATCATGTAAAAGTGTGAATAAGACTATGGAGTCCAGAGTCAAAGTGCCAGAGCTGATATCCTCTGTGTGTCCATGAAAAATTACTCAACCTCTGCAAGCCATGGTTTTCACCTGTGTAAAATATGCATAATAATAGTGCCATGAAGTGGGCACAGTTCAATGAGGTAATCCATGCAAATAACTTAATGTTTTGTGTCCCTCATAAAAACAACTCAAAAAGTGATCGTTATTATTAATTACCATTACTTCTGCAACTCCAAATAATGCTGTGGGTATTTGCTATGTAGAAGCAGAAACAATTTAAAAGGAATTTTGAGTATGCTACTTTTCATTCTTTGTTTTCATCTTTACATAATGTTTAGAAAAAAACTTTAAAGATTAGCTAGAAGAAGAAGAAAGAGAAGGAGGAAAAGGAGGAGCAGGAGGAGGAGGAGAAGGAGAAGAGAAAAGAAGAGGAAGATGAAGAGGAAGGAGGAGAAAGAGGAGCTGGAGAAGAGAAGGCTGTTGCATTGTGCGTGTATAACATTCCATGGTTTACTCTCAACAACCATGAATGATGAACAAAAATGATATACTGTCCTGGGGCGCCTGGGTGGCTCAGTCGGTTGAGCGTCCGACTTCAGCTCAGGTCATGATTTCACGGTCCGTGAGTTCGAGCCCCGCATCAGGCTCTGTGCTGACAGCTCAGAGCCTGGAGCCTCGGATTCTGTGTCTCCCTCTCTCTCTGTCAAAAATAAATAAACCTTAAAAAAAATTTTTTTTAAATGATATACTGTCCTCATTTCACAGGTTAGGAAACTGAGTCACAGAATGGTAAATAGCTTTCTAAATGCACATAGCTAGTGTGTGATGTAACTGAAACTTAATCTCAATTTTTCTTTCTCTAAATACAGTGTATTTTATACTTGCAGGGAAAACACACAATGAAAAGGAAAAAAAGTAAGATTTTCTGAGCAAAGGAAATGGAGGAAAAAAATCTGGAAAAACTGATGTAATTCACTATCAGAAGAAGCCAAACAGCATCGTTCTGATGCCCTTGTAAAACCAATGATCTTGGACCTGTAGATGTTTAATTGGAAATGATTTGGAAAAACACAATTCTCATTATGCAGTAGCAACTTGTTCCCTTAAGGGTAATTTCACTCTTAAATGATCTCAAATTCCACCCAAAAGATATAAGCAAGAATATTGTACTGCAGCCTTCTCAAGGAGCAGCAACTCATCTGCATTTTTATCATCATCATGAATTATTTATTAAGAAACAAATTGCCTGTAGGGGCACGCTAAAAAAACTGTCCAAACAGACCTTGAAAATCTCCTACAACTCATCTTTGTCTCTGCAAGTTAATAATCTAATGCAATTCCATAAAAGTAGATACATATACAAATAAACAAGATAACATTAAGCCAAATGGGTCAACAATAAGCAAGTTACACTGTGTAATTTAGAGCCTCTGGATCTCTACTAGGGATTTTATTTTTCATGCCAGGTTTGAGTCTGAACGACTTTCTGAACTGAAAGGAAAAGCAGCAAATGGTGTGGAGACTGCTTTTTTTTCATCCTCTTGAGGACTGGTCTGAAGTCTTGCGTTGTACTTCCAGCACTTGTCATAGAGTTGACACTTACTAGATGGTGGGTAAATGAAATTGAAAAAAATTAATTGGGATAATAGGATAGGTACACAATTAGATGGAGCCATATTGGCAGTGGGAAGATTTCTAAAATATCCTAGAAGACTTCACCAAAGAGGCGACTGCATTAAACAAAGGAACTTGACCATTATGTCATGCCTGGTGAGCTTCTGTGGTGGTCTAGCCACACAATCTCAACTCTAAATTGCTGGGCAAAGAAAAGTATGAATGTCCCTAATACTCATTCTCAAAGGAAGAATAGAGATTTTTAAAATTTATACTAAAAAACCTAATCAAATTTTATCTTTAATAGGATTATTACCTAATGAAATTAGATGTGAAAAGCTCAGTTTATTTTGTTGGAGAAAGTTCAGTTTATAAATTAGTTTACCAACAAACTAGTTCTTTGGCCTCCATTGATCAGTTAGATGTGAGGGGAAGGGGGGTATTGTAGATTGATCCCTAGAGAAGAAAGCTAGAAAGAATTTTTCTTGCATCAATTAGCTACCTCACTTAACTCTTTACCTTCTGGTTCAGAATGCCATTCAAATGAAAACTTTAACCGAAATAAGCAAAAGACAAACTGTCTCCTTAAAGGTCCCTATAATCTTGAGTTTGAGAGCTCCTCAATGTTCCAGAATCTCACGATGCTTTTCTCTTTATCTACCCTACAAAGCGTTTTGATTCACTCGCAAGAAGCAATATTTTTTCTCCTCCAATAAATGTCTGTGTTCCGTGCCTTCTCTTTGGACATTATGTCTTAACTGCATGTACACTTGAAACCAGTTTGGCCACCCTGACTGATATGGTGGTTACCAGGCAGAAGAGTTCCACTAGCTTGCATGTCAGCTCACACACAGCAGGGAGGTGACTGCAGGGGCCATGGTGGTTCCTAATGAAAGGGGGGATAGTTTAAGCATCATCTGGGGTCGAACTAGAATTCTCGGAAAGACTCATCAGAATTAGATGGACTTCTAGTAGATCTTGAGCTTGTTTTAAAAGCTCTCTGTGACAAGAGAGAGTGTACTTACTAGCAAATGTGTATACTTTCCCTTTCCTTTATATGGCACCCCACACAAATGAAGATACTTTGGCCAAGCTCATCATTTTGCACATACACATGCACCTACCAACGTTCCAGTCCGCCCTCTATGCCAAAGACATTTCAGTTCTCCCTTGCCCCCCACCTAACAAGGGAAATAGATCCCAAGGAAATTTTGGTATGGACTCCACTGTTGTTATTTGGTTTGCTTAATAAATACTGAATCTACACATAATAGGGGGATGAGGTTCAGGACAAATAGATAATAAAAGCTCCGGCAGAAACTGACACAAAACATAAAGTGGCAACAGTATTGCAATCATAGAGGGGCCTTATGTTATTCTTCTTCTATCCAATTGCTAATGGTTTGGGAATCTAGCGCCTCTGTACCAACTTTTGAATTGCATTGAATGTGTGTGTGTATGGTTTTTTTGTTTTTTGGTTTTATTTACTAAATTTATTTACTAAATTTTTTATTTACTAAATTTACTAAATTTGGTTTTATTTACTAAGTTTACTAAATTTCTGATTAAACAGAAATCAGAACCAATTTAGAGAAATAAGGTTGATAGCATAAATTTCTCTGACATCTCTTGGTATTCCTTATTTCTTCAGTTATGTCATCACTATCCCTTTATCTCTCTGAATAATGTGGACAGCAAGTCTTAATCGTAGCCAAGAAGATGTAAAACTGAAAGATTGAAAACTTATTCACCAATGCATGTTTCTTCCCCTAATAACTAATCTTAGAACACTTAACCTGTACTAAGTAACTCCTTTTTACATGTTGTTATTTTATTTAATCCTCATAAGAATCTTAAGAGAAGATACAATTATTTTGAATTTAACAGATAATGTAGAGAAATTAAGTAATTTATCCAAGGCCACACAGGTCATAAGTGACAGATCCAGGATTCAAGTCCAAACAGTCTGAGTCCAGAGCCCCCATGCTTAGCTGCTTTGCTATGCCAATGTTTCATGTTGGTTTTTAATGGTTATTTATTCTTGAGAGAGACAGAGCATGAGCGAGGGAGGGGCAGAGAGAGAGGGAGACAGAGGATCTGAAGCAGGCTCTGTACAGAGCCCAGTGCAGGGCTCGAACTCATGAACCGTGAGATCACGACCTGCGCTGAAGTCAAATGCTTAACTGACTGGGCCACCCAGGCGCCCCGCTTCATGTTGGGCTTTCATTTTCCATCCAGCCATTACATACTAGTCTCCACCACACTCACATGTTTATACATCTGTGGCTTCTACTAGATTTTAAATATTTTGAGACTAAGGATTATGTCCCTAACCAAATGTGTAATTCCCACCTTACTTCAAATATATTAGGTGCTCAATAAATTCCTATTAAATCAAATTCATTCTTCATCCTGCTCCTCACAATTTACATGTTCTCAACATACTGATCAATTAGCCGTAAGTTCTCTTTTGAGCTTCCGACCAATTCCAAACCAGGTGTCCTCTGGACACCTCTAATTGTGTGTCCTCCAATCCAGCCTAGCACAGGCACCTTTCTCTGGCTTAGTTCTTCTCTGTGTTCTCTCTGTTTATGGCATCCCTATTCACCATGTGGCCAGTTAAAAACTTAGGAGTCGTTTTCCACATCTCCATTTTTAACACCCTTTCCCAGTCATCCAGGAAAAAAAAAAAATGAAGCCTTTTAGAAAAGGTATCACACATTTTATCACATTTTAATATTCATGCTTCTTTTAAAATACATGTATTGAGCACCTGCTCTGCTCCAGGTGCGTTTCTAGGGACACAAAGATACAAAGTTGAATTCAATGAGGCCATTCTCTGAGAAGACGTAATCTAATGCTAAGGGAAGAGGTTGGATATAAAGATGGATTATGTTCTGTTAACCTTAGAGAGAATGTAGCTTCACGAAGGCAGGATTTTAAAAAAGATTCCAATGTCTGGCACTGTGCCTGACATATAGTAGGTGACATATATGAATTTTAAAAATAAATGAATTAGAATACTACCTAGCTGGTGCACTGTGGTACTGATGCCTGTTCCCATGTAATTATTTGACTTTGGTTTTTCTATGGCAGGTTGTTGGATGTCATCTCTCAATCTAAATTATAAGCTGTCTGGGTAAGAGGTTGGATCTGTAAACCCACACGGTTCAGATCAGTGCTTCAGGGTCAATAGATACTCCAGAATTACTGAATGGAGTGGACACATGGGCCTTATTGGTAGAAAATACCAATATAGATGGGAGTCATGGGGCACCATGAACATTTTCACTTTAACTTCCAGTCTGTGCTGTGTTTCAGTAAAGGGTCATTAACATCAGGCTTGTCTTCAGGGTTTCCACCTGGATTATTTTATTATAGGGTTGAGGTTAGGAAACAGCCAGTTTAGGACATGATCACTGACTGAGTTGAGAAGGCCACATGCTTCTTTTGAGGCAGGATTGGAGCCCCATTTAGTTAAGTGGTAGATCGACAGTGAGTGAAACTCAAGGAAAAGCTTGATGGTACCTGCCAAGCCTGCCCCTTCTGTTTGCAACTCAGATTTGTTGCAACTTCACACACGTATGAGACAGTGGAGAGGAGACCAGTCGGGTTATTTGCTTGTTTATTCAGCGCCAGAGGCAGTGAGGTTCTTTTATTCCCTTAAGCAGTTAAAACGAATAGCACATTGGAGAGAGAATTGTGAACACTGGTTCCTATAAAAGAATATGTGAACTGGTTCTAATAACGCCAACGGTTACCTGACATACATTCTTCCTATAGTGTTTTAACAAGCTGGACTATTTTTAGGGAAATTCTTTGCCTTGAACTAAATTTATGGCCTTAAAGTCTTCTCGACTATTTTTCGTGTGTGCGTGCTCCAACGGTCCAATTTATAACTGACACCTTTACTACCTACCAGCATATCGGTTTCATCTCCCAGAGGAAGAGAAAACCAGACCCTGTGACTAGTGAACTGGATTGAAAATCTAGTCTAATGCTGACAGATAAATGCACTAATTTTCTTCTGTGACCGGTTCTGCATTGCAGGGTGAGCCTGCTTCTAACAACTCCCTCAAAAGGCTCTGTAACCCGTCCAAAAGATGATGTCAAGTGCTACAAGGACCCAGGTCAGCCCTGCATCATAGGTAACAGTTACCCCAGTGATAAAGTTACCAGGCAGGTTTTGAATGAGATTGTGTTTTTAAATGAAAGACTGGCTGGAAATGTAGACTTGGACGAAGCATTAATAGAGGAAAATTTGAGACAAACAGAGGTTAGCGTTTGGTTTCTTTGTGGTGTTCAGCAAAGGTCAGGAAAGGGTCTAAAATAGAAGGAACCCAAAGTTTCAATGAGGAGTTGTGGGATTCTATTAATACATGAGCATGTAGCCTAGACAAAGTGAACTCTAGGTTCAGCCAAGAGCTGTTTTGTGACATGGAAGCTCCGGTCATTCAGCTGGAACCGGTCACTTAATTTGGATAAATCCCTGAGTAGTTGAAGACCTGCTGAGTGTCTTGTTTAATTTTATTCTAAGGGCGAAGTGACGCCCTTCTACCCCCATGCCAACTGTTTAGGTCAAATGGGGAGGGAAGACATAAACAGCAGGCACGGAACCCATCAGATAGCCTTACAGATTAACTTTATGGTTTTCCTCCTTTACTACCGGAGTCCTGGCTGTGGAGGCAGCTCGTGAATCAAGCAGAACCCAAATGGCAGCCATGTTCCCATTATCCATCTGCTGTGTTTCCTCACAAAGGTTTAAGTACAAGATTGATTGTGCGTATCTGACAACGTGAAGTACCCGTGAGTAAAGAAACTAGAAACAGTTTCTCACTCTGGACAAAAGGAAGCAGACATATACCCAGAAGATAAATGGTGAAAATCCAGGCCACAAGTACATAGAAGATACCTGTGTTATTAAAAAGGAAAGGAAGCATCGAGAGATCTGGAATTTGAAATATATGGATTTAAAGTGCCTATATGAAGTTGATATAGGAAAAAAATATATAGCTCTCTTTAAAGCAAACATAACTAGCAAGAAACCACGTCCCACTAGAAACAAGCTTTATGCAGAGAAGAGTAAAGAATTTTAAAGGCACAAACCTAAAATTACACTAACTATAACTAAAAGGAAGAACCAGATTGTTTGCTCAAGTGAAGAGTGTATTACTGTTGGCATAAATAAAGCTAAAATATTTTCAATTTTAAAAAGACAACAAAAACTGGGAGCTGTGTGGTGTGGATGGTAATTAACAAGGGGATTAAAAACACAGAAGCATGGAGCATCTGTGCTGCTGGGCTCCTCTCTGTGCAAGGTGGGGAGTAGACTTACGGACACTGGCTCCTGCAAACCCAAGAAGACTCCATTTCCTGGTGCTCCACCAGCCACTACCCAGCCTGCTCTGACACAACCCACCTACACAAGCTCGGCCTCACTCAGGATAGCCAGGAGGTCCATGGTGGGAAAGTTGAACTCTGAATCCTTCCTCCGTGCTGTGTGTTTCTTTCTCTGTGTTTTTTTCTTGTTTGGAAAGAAAACTGTTCTGTCAATGATTCTGGATGCCATAGGATTTTAGGAGGGTGCTCTTTCTCTCCCTCTTCATCCTGAAAGGTGATTTTGCTTGAAATCTCCCCAGTAGGAAGACAGAAGAAAAAAGTCAGAAAAATCATAGGGTCACATTATAATGCTTTACCTTCGAAGCTCCTTCCCACATTTAATCTCATCCAATACTACCCTCTAGGTGAAAAGCCTGGAGTTCTTAAGCCCATTTTGCAGATAATGACCCTGAGGCTCAGAGAGGTTAAGTGTCTTGCCCAAGCTCACCCAGCTGCTAAGTGAAGTCCAGGACAAGAACATGAACTCCCAATCTTGTACTTTTTCCAGATCACGTTGAATTTCATCACAATAAGCATATGCTACTTTCTACAAAGAGCTTTAGAATAATATAGATGGCAAAATGTAGCTTTCAGTTCTTGATTGCTTGTGTAAATCATTACTGCTGCTTTACTTTCACATTTCAAAGTGCTTTATTTATTATCCATCTTCTTGAGAGACAGATAATTATGTTTTTGTATGTTTTTATTTGGTAACTAAAGCTTTTAGTTATATGCTATTTATGTGTCCTTGGTATTTCTCGATAGATAGATAGATAGATGACAGATAGATATCAAAAAGAGATATATAGGCATAGACTTTTTGGTATTGACAATAATATATTCATTTTCATTTGTTTCCTAAAGAAATAGTTTCACTTGATAGTATTTTGTGTTTTTCTCTGAATCTCATTCAAAACTTATGCAAATTGTTAATGCCCACAGATTTCTGAAGCAAGAGTTTAGAAGGAAATCTTAACCATGGTATACCCAATATCTTCCAATGATTTTAAAGTTTCACTAGAGGGCACTCCCACTTCATGGCCAGGAGGCAGCAAGGACAAAGGACCATAGTGGTCTGGATGCTTAACTCCTTGTACCTACTATTTTGTTTTCTTTCTCACTGTCTCTTCTCCTCTTTATTGTATAAAGAACATAGTGAAATTATACAAGTCTTCCTTGAAACATACAAATAGAAATGAACTACATTGAAAAACTAGCAGACATCTACAACTCTGAATATTGTTCACCTTGTGACATAGAGCATGTTCTTGGAAATCTGCATTGAAGTTTTGGTTGATAACCTAAGTAAGAGTACAAGATATAGTATGAGATGTTAGCTCAGTACATCAAGAAATATGTCTTTACTGGGCCACTTGGGGGAAAAAATTGTTGCCCACACTTATTTCCAACTTGTAAGATCTTCATGGTTCACCTTTTCTGGTCGCTCTTTGGGTAAACCCAAATTACAAAGGTGTGTGGGGTTAGGAAATTGGGGAATTTAAAGAAAGATCCAAATGGACAGTCAAATGAAATTGCTTTAGAGTAAATTAGACATTGGGCCCTGCTCTGTAGTTCATATACTCTTATGTATCAAAGATCTGAAGATAGTTTAAATCACATATGTTAGCAAAACAATAAATAGAGCATTTCTTGTGGGAGGAAAATAAGATATTTCAAAGTCAGAAGGAAAGTAGCCTATTGCCAAGTGTAGAACCCCACAGAGCCCTGGGGCTTGAAGTTTTAAACTGATCTCAACCCTTTGGGGGTTTGAATTTCTTTACTGTTGGCAAAACACAACTTCCTGCTTCAAAGAGAAATGGCATTAAGAAGGCCTCTTACATAGAGATTCAAAAAACTTCTTGGACGACAAATCACTATTACAAAACACCATTTTGATGAGTTTAGTAAAGATTAATCAAGAACATATGGATTAAGTTTTTCTTTACAATTATGTTGGTTTATGAAATAAGGAAAAAAGGGAGGACATGGTAAAATATGTTTCAGGCTTTGCAAAGCCCCCAAACATTTAAAAAGTGAGTAAAGGTTCTGATGACCCAAGGAAGCAACCAGATTTTCCCTGTGTCAACTTAACCATCCTTATTTGATTTAAATTTAAAGGCAAAATAAACATTGTGACTTTCTACCATGATTATCCACAGAGAGAAACGCATATTTGCTTCTCAACCAAGGACTTATAAACTTCAATGGAAATGTAGGTTTATGTGTTTATTTCGCAATGATGCGAACACAATTATTCATATGTCCTAAAACATTTCCTATTATTTTAATAGAAGGCAGTGTTTCTAAAGTCTAAGCTGAAGATTGCTTGAGAAATTTATCTGAAAAAAATAATTACTGGAATTAAATTCTTTTCTGACAGTTCTATAAGTAAAATATATGTGACTTAAAAGACCTACAATGAACATCACGGGGAAAATTCTCACCGCAGTGGGTGATACCAGAACAACTTTACCACCAATCACCAAACCAACCAAGAGTGAATAAGCCTTACACAAGTTGTGCTTTAAAGGAATATCAAATAAAGGGCAACGCAAGCATAGGTAATAATGAATCAATAAAAGAAATCACTAGAAATTGATAGATCATCCTGATTTTTTCCCTCTAGTTCAAGTAATCATTTAGAAATGTAGCACAATTTTAAGAAATGAAATAAAAATTGGGGTGCAACTAACAGATTTCATAAGTCATAAAATATAAAAGTGTTCCCTCCTACAAATAAATCAAAGGATATTAGAAGTTGCCTTTATTTCTGGAAAAAATACATATAATAATAGCACATTTTAATATATCTATATGTTTTCCCTGATTAAATGTTTGATAACCATTTGTAGCAAGATTAAGCAAATTTAGGAAGTCCTGTTTCAAAAATATTTCTAGTAAATGTTATCCTTTGACACAACCAAATAAAAAATGTTTTCCCCTGGGAGTGTGGTGATGTGTTGGTCTATAATCAAAAGGTACTTGCTAGAAAGCGTGTCCAGCTTTCCTTTTAAACACGCGCATGGATAATAATACCAACTTCTGTCCAGCATTGGATTTAGCCCATTACCATATACAAATGTACCTGCCTATCAACTTCCAGATTGGGCAGGTATTTTACTAAGGTGAGATATTTCTGTCCCAGGTCATAGCTTGAGTGTTCTCCCTTTCAAGGTCCCCAAAGCTTCATCTGTCACTCTTATTGTCAAATGTTCTATTTTTCCCGTCCCTGCCAGCAGTGATTTCAATTTGGGCTTGACTTCAAGACAGGCCACATTGTATCTGTGATGTCAATGGAAAGGGGATAAAAGTCATTAAAGATATTTGTTATTTTGAAAGGTTAAAAGAGTTTTTCTTGGTGGGTAACACTTTCTCTGGAAAGAACCTCAACTAATTGTCTGACCAGGGAATGGGCACCTAAGTGAGAAAAAAATATACTTAATAGAGCATTGGCGTCTATTCTTTTTCTCCTTTTATTGTCCAGTGCCTCTGGGCCTGGTGGGCTTTCTGGAGGCATCTAAGCTCAATATTCCTTCAAACAGCAGAGCAATGATTGCACTGCCGGGCTGATTCTCTTTCTGTCTGCCCTAGGTAAGAGATTCTCGCTTCAAACACCATTCATTGTAGAAATTGTTGTGAGGGTTCCAGAAATTGTGTGTGTGTCCTTAAAAGAGCCCCCAAAAGACAGAATTAGAGGTTCATTTACATTCTGTTTTGTTGTGCTTAATACCCATCTCACCTAACGTCCACTGTTCCATAGCAATAGTGTAAGAAATTAAGAATGGGACACTTTCTAAAGGGACAGTAGAAACCAAATGATTTGGGTTCTTCTCAGAAAGGTAACAATTATAAAAAGCAATGAACTCAAGAACAATAGGCCAAACTCACACCAACATATAAAAGAACCGATTTGTGTTGTTGACTTTTACCAGGTTATAGGGGAAAAAAAGCACAAAACAAAAAGACAACACTTTTAGTTATATTAGATTTTGGTTGGTTTTAAAGGCCACTTGTAGATTAAGAACCATCAAAACAGAATAGGCTTGCACTTGAGTAGGGAAGAGAAGATACTTTGTCTGGATATCGCTCACACGGGGATGGCAATGATTCTCCGACAGTCACCATTTTCTAAAATGTGGTTACCCGAACACATCTGAATAGCACAAAAGAGAAAGGAACATTTTGATGTGTTGAGGAAAGTTGTTTTGACAAATGTCAACGCCTGGGTCTTGCTGGCTGAGGCCTGTTGTTAACTTCCCCAGCCTGCATGCATGCTATAGCTTATGCCACTCTGTCAGGGGAAATTGGACATACCCAACACAATTTCATTTCCATTTCTCTACAACATTACAAGCTTCCTTGGCAGCAAAATCACATATTCTTATCACAAAAATAAATGAGAGAAAAGAAGACATACGTTCCTGTCAAGTTATGTCAAGACATATTTGGTATGTATTTCACTTCACTATCACTGACAGCAAAGATGTCACGTATTCTTAATACAAAGTAAAGAAGTATTTGCCTTTTTTTCCCCTGCTAGGCATCAATTTCATTTTATTCACTTACAAGTGCCAGTGACAGGAAGGTGTCTTTTTAAAACAAAGCTTTAAAAAAGGCAAAGAAGAAAAAAGTTTTTGCGTTTTGCTGGATTTCTGAATGGACATATTGTACATGAGTTTAATTTGACAATATCATAACAACCACGATAATAGTCATCTATCACTGCTTTATTTCCCGTTTTCACAGCACACATTCATCGTTCTGATTTACTTCTCTCCGTGCATGTGATGGGATCTAGGTTGAAATAAGTCATGGAGATGTTCATTTTCTGCTAAAGGTGCCAATGGAATAAGAAAGCAAAAATAAAAAAAGGAAGGAAGGAAGGGAGGGAAGAAGGGTGGGAGGAAAGAAAATAATCAGTTCACTCAAAAAGAGAAATAGGTTCTTAATACTAAATGAAACAAAAATCTTAAAAGACCTAAGTGTAATAAACTAGGGAAAGTTAACATGGAATTGTCATCTGGACAGTTCATATTAAATGACATTTTACTTCATTATGTTTTACTTAATTACGGTATTTTGATAAATATGCATTAGAGTTGAACTCAGTGGCAGAATGCCTGCCTTAGCTACCTTGCTGGAAATGAGTGGAGCTCTAGCTTCTGAGAGTTGACAGCTGGACCACCCTCACTAGGCCAGCAGCACTCGGGAAAGGTGGGGCTTTCCCCAGCCAGCCTTGCTGTGTCCTCAGGAGGAGACTTTCCCGAAACACTTGGATTATTGCTCTTTGAAAGCCATATGACTCCTATAACTTATATATAAATCCATGGAATTTAAGGGCTGAGAACAATTTTAGAGATTGTTTAGGCAAACAACCTAATTTTGCAGCTTAAAAATGAAAACCTAAGGCCACTGAGATCAAACTGACAGTTTGTAATGAAGTTAAACTTAGAGGAATTACTACTTAATCTGATAGCAATGAAAGACCATTAAGATTTCTATGGAGGGAAAGAATATGATAAATGTGACACATGTATGTCACTGCTTTTTAAACATTTGAATTTCATAGTTGAAAAAATTCTGAGAAATTCATAGATCCACAGAAATGCACACACATGCAGCAAAAGTGGGAGGAACTGTATATAGTATTGCAACTTTTCCACATGTAGTCACTGAATAAATATTTATTAAAATTTCATCAAAAAATTTTTTAATATGAAAAAATTTGTAAAATTCTCAAGTTTTTCCAGGACTGAAATTTAAGTAACTCCCTGGAGATTCTGATTCCACAGGTCTAGGTTGGGACCAGGTTTGGGGGAACCACTGATTTATTCTACCCTGTCCTCCAAAGCAGGAAGCTTTCCCCTAATCTCTAAGAGACAATGGCAGAGACTCTGCTGGGCGCCTGTTCCATTTGGGGCCCTTCCTCCTTGAAAGAGATTCAAAAAAATCTGTGTCTGAAAAGAGCTAGAGGTTTGGGGTCCAAAGATGGGCATCACAGCCTCAGTTCATTTTTCTCACATATAAAAAGAGGATTATAATAAGAAATTCCCATACCTCAGGGCTGTCATGAAGATTAAATGGGAATATAAATATGAAAACATCTGTGTAAAGTGTAGAACACTCTACAGATATTAAGTACTCTTAATAGTGTTCAGGAGCTGACATTTGATTTACCAATTCTCTCAAGGGTTAAATTAAAAGCAAAATAACATCCCCCCAACCCCCCCCCCCCCCCCACACACACACGCTTACATGTGGACACATGACAAAGTTTCTCAAAGTAGAACATGCTAAACCAGAGATATTTTGTTCTGGAAGGGACCTGAAGTTATTATTATTATTACTATTTTTAGTTTTCCTCATTGTAACATTAACTGAATACCAAAGGGGCATCTTGGAATCACACAGTAATTTCTTGGAATTCTCATCAGGAAGAAGCACCATGATTGCTCTCCTCCTGACTGATGTTTCTATTGTAGAATTAGAAGGCATTCCTTTTCTATGAACACCAAAGACACAAACTAATCCAAGGTATTGATAATCTTAGCACCCATACTACCTGGCATGGACAGCATTACGAGTTAATTCAACTTGTGTTAGAGATGAAAGATATATTTCACTTCAAGATTCAACTGCCTTATTTTATAGATGAGGAAACAGACACCAATTCACTGAGGAAGAATGATTTAATCAACATAACACACATCTCTCAGTCCAGTGTTCTTTCTGAAACGTCATTGCTACGAAGAACTTATCCCGTTGATCCTGTCCCACCTATGCATGCTCCTTAACATGCACAAACAACACATACATGATCACATATTCATACATGAAACATATAAAGACAGAGAGGTGATGCATGATAATCCTGCTTCCCTTCCTCCCCTGCCCCTCTCCAAGGACCAGGTACATTCAATCATTTGTTCCTTCCTTTGTTGATTCTTCTGCTAATGCTTTCATTCAACTATCAAGTGATCCTCAAATATTTGGTGAACTTCAATGTGCAAATCCCTGGGCTTGGAAATAGGAAAATAGGAAATAGGAAAAGCAAAGGCAGTGTGGAAGGGGAGACTCATATATGTGGAAAATAAACTACCAGTGGAAGTATGGAGGTCCAGTTCAAAATGCAAGAGTTGTTTTTGGCAACCCAAAGAATCATATAGATGAACAGAAAGTAAATTTACAGCAGCTCAAAAAATAAAAGGTTAGTGAGAAATAAGCATCTATGAAAAGCAAACAAATAAGCAAGTAAAACCAGTTAATTAAGGGCTCATTAAAATGCGCGTTCAGGGGCGCCTGGGTGGCGCAGTCGGTTAAGTGTCCGACTTCAGCCAGGTCACGATCTCGTGGTCTGTGAGTTCGAGCCCCGCGTCAGGCTCTGGGCTGATGGCTCGGAGCCTGGAGCCTGTTTCCGATTCTGTGTCTCCCTCTCTCTCTGCCCCTCCCCCGTTCATGCTCTGTCTCTCTCTGTCCCAAAAAAAAATAAATAAAAAACGTTGAAAAAAAAATTAAAAAAAAAAATAAAATGCGCGTTCCAAGATATCAGGGACTGGTCTGTCCTATACACTAATGTAGCATCGATGCTGAGAAAATGAGTTGCACTCAGTGGGTGTTCAACACAGATTAGTGAACTGAATGGTATAGGTGTAAGATGTCCGCTCCTAGAAACTAAGTCCTCAGTGCCTAATCCTAGCATAGGAATTTTATCCATAATTAAGTTGATCTGAGATGCCACACTTGTCCAATGTTTGACCCAGAGCATTGGGTCTTTTCATCACGGCTGGTTTTGAGGAAATAACAGAATTTGAGGAGTGATTCTCATGTGATTTCATTTCTTCAGGAATGAAAATACACCACTTTTTCAATGTTTCAATATTCTTAAACAACTTTAATGATCTGGAGAAAATAAACTATTAAAAAAGGGGCACCTGGGTGGCTCAATCAGCTAAGCATCCGACTTCAGCTCTGATCATGATCTCGTGTTTCATGAGTTTGAGCCCCAGGTCGGGATCTTGTGCTGAGAGCTCAGAGCCTGGAGCCTACTTCGGATTCCGTGTCTCCCTCTCTGCCCCTCCCCCACCCTCACTCTGTCTCGAAAATAAATAATAAACATTAACATTTTTTTTAAATACATAAGAATATATTTAAATGGGTGTACATATTTTTCCTTTTACCCCAGGCTCCATCCAGTATGGCTTGGCATGACACTTGCCTTAATTAAAAATTTTGCTATTTTTTATTGTGATATTTTTGCATTAATTTTGATTTTTTAAAATATTGCATCAAAATAATACTCATCTTGATTACATGTTCACACTCCACACCCCTTTAAAGCTTAGTGCCTTGCTTGCCTTAAGCCAATTCTAGTCTACACAACAAGGCTATTCTCACTGCTTCCCTGCTGCCTTTCCTGGGCTTCTCTCTACCTCTGGGTCAGTCTAAAGTGAGATGGAGAGATTACTAGATGGGTTCTAAGAAGTTGGGGAATACTCACACTTTGAACAATCAAATTATATTTCAAATGCACTACAGTGCATTATAAAGGTGAATTTATTTGTGTGAATTACTTTAAAGCAGGGGGCATTTTGTTTTTATCATATATCTGTTTTTAAATGATGTTTGTTTTTTTTTTTCTCAAAACATGGCATACATCTACCTTCTTGCTCACTGTGACTATTTGTTATTTTCATTCCTTTTTTCCACTTGTTAATATAAGAGAGACGGAGCGAGAGATATGAGAGATAGTATGAGATAGACACTCACCAGTGGATGAAAAGGGGGAATAAGTGGGAAGTGCAATCTGTGAATAGCCCCAGAAATCAGAAACTCTGACTAAAAAGAAGGCTTAAGACTAAGAGGTCTGGGCCTAGGAGAGGAAAGTGTTTGGAACTCATGATTCAGAACTAGTTTTAAATCTTCCCATAATAGAGTTAAGTGGAATTTGTTATATGCAGAAATAATTTGTTCCTTTTAAAGGTATAAAACAACATAACTATGCAGGATAATTTTATTACGTTTTTAAAATAAATTATAATAAAAAATTTAAAATAAATTATAAAAGTATTACATGCACATGGCTTATAGAGTTAGAAACATTACAATACAGAAGAAAAGAAAAATCGTTCATAATCTTACCACCCAAAGATAACCATTGTTAACATTTTTATTACTTTCCTTCCAGCCTTGTTATTAAATATATCCAATATCACACTTCTTCTGCAGTTCTGTATGCTTTTTTATTTAAGAGTATAATCTTGACCATTTTCCTCATATCTTTAAAATTATTAACATGTATCATTTCTACTAACTGCATAATATTCCAGTGTGTGGAATAGGTCTCCTGTTGTGGAACATGCAGTTTATTTTCAATTACTGCCATTACAAAATTCTGTAATAAATATCTTTGCACATAATTCATTGGCTTAATTTCTGTTCATTGGTTTAGGCCAGATTTCCAAAAGTAGAAATAAAATTGTTATTTTTGAAGAAGATATGAATTTTTAGCTGTTTCAATTTCTTTTAGGTATAACTTAAATACAATTTCACACTTTATTATATATGTTCTCTACTGGTCTCTGCTGATTTAGTGCCTATGAGAAATACCAAGGTTATTATAATTGGGAAAATGTATCAGTGAAAATGCTAATGGCAGATATCTTGATTGGAAATTTTTCTGGTGAGGGGCATCTAGGTGGCTCAGTTGGTTAAGTGTCTGACTTGATTTCTGCTCAGGCCACGACCTCGTGTCTCATGAGTTTGAGCCCCATTTTGGGCTCTGTGCTGATGGTGCGAAGCCTTGCTTGGGATTCTGTCTCCTCCTCTTTCTGCCCCTCCCTGCCTAAAATAAATAAACATTAAAAAAAAAAAAAAGAAATTTTTATGGTGAGGGTCTGGGTGGCTCAGTTGGTTAAATGTCCAACTCTTGTTGTGGGTTGGAGCCCTGCATCTGGCTCCACACTAAGCATAGAGCCTGCTTAAGATTCTCTCT